>NW_015386883.1:189101-224949 GCF_001527695.2 Protobothrops mucrosquamatus
ATGCTTAACAATGGCAAAAAGGTCATAGCCTTGGGCATGACACATTTAATGACCACGCATTGCTTAGTGATGGAAGTTCTGCTCCCAACTGTTGTCATAAGTCAAGGAGTACCTGTATATAGTAGTTATGGACTGGGCCATGTGGAAGCAGATGGCATTTTAGATGACCTAGAACTTTACAAGCAACAGCAGATTAAATAAGACCCAGAAATAGATTGAAACTATAATGCAATTAATGTGCAGTAGGACCAGTGTAACAGGTTTCTTGGTGTGGCTGAATTTGTTTGGAGTTTTTTGGCAACAGTTTACATTCTTTAGTAGCCTCCACTCAGAAGATTGGGAGTTCAATCCTAGGCAGCAACAGATGTTTCTCTATTAGGGCACGAAGAGAAAATATCTGCTCTGAACTCCGCATAGGCATCAGGAAGGGTATCCAGCCTGTAAACACTCACTCCATTCAGTCATCCCAATTCCACCCCAATCAAAGGAATTACAAGGTCGTTTTAAAAAAAAGTCTTTAGTAGCCTGCAGGACATGATTTGAGCCATGCACTGATAGCCAAGTTTATCCTTTCCAGTTTGGGGCTAATATCTTAATCTTTTATTGTGTGGGCAACTGAGCAGTTCATTGTGGTAATCTTGCCTTCAGGATTCAGACAGGAAGCTACCTTGGGGGCTGAAGGTTCTGACTCAAGTTCTAACTGCATTGAGCAGACAACGGAATGGAGTGCATGTTCCACCAGCTGCGGCATGGGAGCCTCCACCAGAGTCACCAACAAGAACCCCATGTGTGAGATGGTGAAAGAGATGAGGCTGTGTGAAGTGCGTCCCTGTGAAAAGAGTCCACTACCTGATAAGGTATGGCTTGCAATTCATTCACGTGATGGTGCTAACCTGTACTAATTTGAAAGAGAAGAGCACGTAGAATCTTGGCTTGGAGATAAAGGTTGAGTTGGTTGTCAGTTTCCTTATTTCAGTTATTTCTTCCAACCTACTTGTGAGAGTCCTGAGTGTCTTGGGTTGGGCCACTGTGGGAAATACCAATGATGGACTAGATCAGGGGTATCCAAACTTGGTAACTTTAAGACTTGTCGACAACATGGCTGGCTGAAGAATTCTGGGAGTTGAAGTCCACAAGTCTAAAGTTGCCATGTTTGGAGACTCATGGACTAGATGTATCTCAGCCTGATCCAGCAGGTCATATAGTATGCATTTATTTCCAGAAACGGCTTCTGAAATGGAGTTGTCATTGTGACAGTGTAGGTTTTGGTAGTCTCCTATCACACATTAAACACAAGTGTAACAGAAGCAATGGGGCTGTTGCAGAACTAGCCAATGTGTCAAAAGATGGTCTATGATCTCTCAAGCCATTTGTTAATTCTCTAATTCTACTCACAAAACTGATTCAATGTGGACAATGAAGAGCATTCCTTTAGCCAGAACTCATATATATTATGAGTGCAATATGGAATCTGATGCTGTATGAACCTATCAGAAGACTGGCAAAGTTTGCAGAGTAGCAAAGACTGCAATTCTCATAATTCCTAGTTAACATAATAATCAAAAAATCCCAGGAACTGCATCCCACCGCCTCAATCCAGAGCCTCAATCCAGAGCCTCAGAAGGGTTTTAAAAGACTGCAATGAAATAACGGATGCAGTTCCTGGGATTTTTTGAATTATGAGAGGAATTATGAGAATTGCAGTCCCAGTAAAACCAGAAAATACAAGCTGAGCAAGATTCCCTTAGTGGGAGCCCAGTACAAAATAACCTTATGAGAATTTATGCTTGTGACCGATCTCTTTGGCAGCCATCTAATATGTAGATGCTACCATCAGTAACAGCAGGACCCAAATAGTAGCTTAGAGTGCTACTAGATGGTCAAAGAAGGCCATCTAGGCAGTGTCTTAGATGGAATAATAGAGTAACAGAGTTGGAAGGGATCTTGGAGGTCTTCTAGTCCAACCCCCTGCTCAACCAGAAAACCCTATACCATTTCAAATAAATGGTTGTCCAATCTTTTCTTAAAAACCTCCAGTGATGGAGCACCCACAACTTCTGGAGACAAGCTGTTCTACTGACTAAATGTTCTCACTCTCAGGAAATTTCTCCTTAGTTCTAGGTTGTTTGATTAGTTTCCCTCCATTGCTTCTTGTCCTGCCTTCAGGTCCTTTGGAGAATAGGTTGACCCCCTCTTCTTTGTGGCAGCCCCTTAGATACTGGAACACTGCTAACATGTCACCCTTTGCCCTTCTTTTCATTAAATTTGCTCTTGACACTGAAGCAGCAATAGATGTACTACTGGAAGTGCAAACCATAAAATAATATGGTCATCTTTTAACTTTCAGTTTAGAGAGTTGAATCCACCTATACCCAAAGTTTCCGTGTTTCTTTAACAAATAATGTGCTAGTGTGGTTAATAGTTGGGATCTGCCTCCAAAGATATTTTCAAGATTTTGAGCCATGTCAAACTTTATGCTTCAGACTTCCTAATGCAGTGTTTCTCAACCTTGACAATTTTAAGGCATGTGGACTTCAACTCCCAGAATTCCACAGCCAGCAATGCTGGCTGTGGAATTCTGGGAGTTGAAGTCCACATGCCTTAAAATTGTCAAGGTTGAGAAACACTGTGACCTAATGTACTATAAGACTATTCTGGGAATGTTTTCTCTAAGAAAGGAAGAGACGTTTGGGGCACTAATGAACATTTATTCCCTTTTATGGCAGAACAGTTGGAGTTGTGTGTTGTTGTTGTTTTTTGCCCCAGAGAGAAGAACGTAGTGCCCCAAAGTTAAATGTTCACAGGCTCAAAGAAAGCTGCCTGTTTTCCTTGCAATAACCGTGGTTGCCATGATGAGCATCTCTGTTTTGCATGTTTCTATGTAACAGGCAAAATTTAAGTAGTTTTTTTTTTTTTTATCCTGTCGCCATCATCCAATCCTGCCAGTTTTGAAATTTAAACCAAGTGTTTCTCTGGGCTTCCTGGATCTGAGGCCTATCCTTTTTGAGGTTAGAAAGCGTATGAAGATTGCTAGGGCTATGTGAAGCCTCTGCTTGGAGATTCACTTGAAAGATGGTTCTGCAAAGCCCAAGTGGAATTGCAGTTCAGAAAAGGTTTTTGTGCAAGCTCCAAAGTCTTCTCTATCAAATATGCCTGACTAACTCCCTACACCAAGTGGCTAGCCTTGTGATCAAGGATCTTAGACCGTGCTGTGTTGATATCACTGAAAAGCAATTTGAGATAAACATGCTATGGTGATACCTTAAAGCAGTGATGGCAAACCTTTTAGAGACCGAGTGCCCAAAACTGGCCCCCTACCCCCACTCCTCCTCCCGCCCTGCCTGCTCCGCCCCTGCCTGCCCCGCCCACCCGCAGGGCTATGCACCGCCTCCATGGCCCGCCGCAGCAGATCGCCCGGGCAGCCCTGCAGCGCCATGTCAGCCACGCCCTCCATCCACACCCCACAGCATTACAGGGCGTGCACCCTGGTGCCCGGCTATGTCCTTGGCTGCGCTGCTCTGTGCGGGCTGTGCCCGGGGGCGATTCTCCTCCAGGGGGGCTGCTGGTGAGGGGGCCGTGGGGGGGAGGCGGGGCTTGGGCGACGGCGCGCGTGCCCACAGAGAGGGCTCCGAGTGCCTCCTCTGGCACGCGTGCCAGGTTCACCACCACTGCCTTAAAGTGAAGCATAAGAAATAAGGTTCATCTTAACTCACGATTTACAGCCTGTAGGCACCTATTTGTAAAAAAAAGAAAGAAACATGTACATAAGAAAAGGGATGTTTTCCACTAATTCCTCACTTTTTTCTGCAGTTTCAATATAACTGAAATTACCAGACTTGCCCAAGGGGAAGGTCTTCTATGCAAAACTTTTCTGCATAGATCTCTTATTTTACATCCTTGCCCACACACTCAGATTTTCATCACAACCCAAAAAGCATTACAAGTGGCCTCCAGCTATTGAAAGGATGCCCGTTCCATCCTAATGTAATCACAGCTATGTTGCATTAACTTGAATGTGGTTGTCCATCTAATTCATGTTCTGCGGTTTCTCGTAGAAGGGGAAAAAATGTCTCCGAACTATAAAGCCTCCCACAGCTGTCCATCTGGAGTACCAGAACTGCACCAGCATCCATATGTATAAACCCCGTTACTGTGGCATCTGCAACGATGGACGGTGCTGCACTCCACACACGACAAAAACAATCCAGGTGGAATTCCGTTGTCCTCAAGGCAACACCATCCAGCATCCTCTGATGTCCATTACTAGTTGTGTGTGTCACAAGAACTGTCCTCAGAATAGCAACGCTTTTGTTCGAAAGCTCAGTTGAATGAGCCACTCAGAAATCACCAGACTGGTCTTCTGATGCTTTAGTAACATGTATCTTCTCTTTTGGGGGAGGGAGGAAGGATCAGATGCTTTGATTCCCGATCCTGTCTATCCTTTGATTTCTAGATAAGGCATTTCAGTTCCTGTGGAATTTCTTTTGAAACCCTGCTTGCTTCAAACGTCGTTTTGCGCCATTAAAATATTGTCACTTGGGGTGTATAGAACTTTTATCTCTTAGCAGCTTCTTCTTTCTTGGCTACCTGTGCTAGCTTGCTGTAAGTCACATTTCTGCATTGTTCTCCTGGAGCAATTGTTTGAACTTGACGAGCAAGATGCTTGTATTCTAGTATGATTTACTGTCATGATATTTATTACAGCGAGGAATGGGCACATCAAGAGTTGAAATCCTCTCTACCAGCAAGAAAAGTGTTATTTGGGTCAGCCACAAAAACAATTCCTACTGAGTGCTCATTTTTCTTCCACAAATTAAAATATTCTTCTCTATTTTTGTCTCTTCTTTTGCCAATCTTTTCCTGAAGTTTGTGTTTTCTTCTTTTGTCTCATCTTGGCTCCAGCAGATGCTAAGTCTTGATTTGGGCAAATGGTCCCAAAGGTGGCCTCCCCAACCTGGTGCCTACAGATGCATAGACTTCCCCCCCCCCAAATGCACAAATATGGCAACATCCCTGTTGGGGGACATGTCTTCAGCAACTGGGAATGTTTTTATCACCACTTGTAGACTTTAAGGCCTCTGGTGGGTAATCCTATACATTTATTTAATTCCTCCTCAGAATTCACCAATATTTTTTCTCTAGAGGGATATAAATTGTTCAACAGCAATACATAATGCCCAGGATGAAAGCCCTCTTGAATTTGTTTGGGTGAATATTAAAGGAAAAAGAAATGACATTGCTATAGGTGTATACTATAGGTCACATCAAGCAGAGGAAATAGATAGTTTGTGAAGTTGTGCAGCAAACACACCACTGTAGTAATGGAGGACTTTAACTATCCGGACTAGTTAAAGCAGTGGTTCTCAACCTTTTTAATGCCGCGACCCCAACCGGTCGTAAGTCAAGGACTAAACCGGTCGTAAGTCGAGGACTAAACCGGTCGTAAGTCGAGGACTACCCAACCGGTCGTAAGTTGAGGACTTTCCCTGCCCGGGAGCGCCGCACATGCGTGGTTCCGCCCCCTGCGCCGGCCGAGGTGTAGTTGGCAAGCGGCAGAGACGGAGCAGGCCGACCACCAGCTGGCCCAGCTCAAGGGAAGTAAGGCACCCGCCGGAAAAGGGGAAAAAAATGGCGGACAAAAAAAATGGCGGACAGCCTTGCTTGGTGACCCCCGTGAAATGGTCAATCGACCCCAAATGGGGTCCCGACCCACAGGTTGAGAACCACTGAGTTAAAATCTTCCAATATTTATGGGGTAGTTGCAGAGAAGAGGTTGACTTATTCTCCAAAGCACCTGAGAGCAGGATAAGAAGTAATAGGTGGAAGTCCATTAAAAAGAGATCCTACTTGGAATTAAGGAGAAATTTCCTGGCAGCAAGAGCAATTAACAAATGGAACAGCTTACCTCTCAAAGTTGTAGGTGCTCCATCACTGGAGGTTTTCAAAAAAAGGTTGGACATCTATTTGTCCAGTATGATGTAAGGCAGGGGTCTGAGGAATAATGGGAGTTGAAGTCCACAAGTCATAAAAGGGCCAAGTTTGAAGACCCCTGGTGTAAGGTCTCCTACTTTGGGCAGGAGATTGGACTAGAAGTTCTCCAAGATCCCTTCCAGCACTTTGGTTCTAAGTTTTCTTTAAATACTGCACTGAATTATACATCTTTTAAAGACACTACAGAGACAACATACTGACCTTGCCTTGTACAAATATGAAGATAAAGCTGTAAATATGGAGACCGCCATGAGGTCATTGGAAGTTTAAGTTTTATAAACCCCATCCAAGATATTTCACTTGTTTTGGAATGTCGACACTCAATTTTCTACTTAGACTTAGTATTCAATTTGTGTACAGTATATCACAGACCAGCTGGCTTTTGTGCTAAGGAAGAAAGCAAACACCGTAAATAACTCAAGAAGGCCTGTTCTTTATAGAAACAGCAAATGTAAATAGAAAGCATACATTGTATAACCCCTTTCTCTCCCCCCCCTGTGAATGTTGGTATTACTAAAGAAAATATCTCGACATAAGATATAAAGCAACCGGCAGGAGAACGTTTCACCATTCTTGCACTATAAAACAGGTTGAGACAATATTTTATTTCGGATTGTATGTTGCAAATAAAGTTAGGAATGAATCCTGTAATTGTGTTATTAAATCCAGTATATTCTGCCTAATGGTCTACAAACTTTTCTGGTAGTGGCAAGTGTGATTATGCAACTTTGCAAAGAAATTTAAAATGTTCCGAATCCTGCGAGTTATATGCAGCCAAATCCCACAATTTCATATTTAGATGAAAAATAGCATATTTTTGAAAACTATATGTATGTATGTATGTATGTATACACATATTTTGCTTTTTTTTATTTTGGAGGAGAGTGACTGCCATCTACTGGTGATGCACCTGCATTGTTGCTGATCCTTGATCTAGAGACGATCAAGGAAAAAAGGCAAGGAGAAATTGCACCAAAGGCCTTTAACAAATATGTGCCTGCTGCATAATCCTTGTCCTTTGAGTGACATCCTTTAATCGTACACCAAATGGACTGAGCCAAAATAAAGAAGCAGGCAGAGCCTGATCAGAAACTATCCATACCGAATCAATTTAACATGATTACTTGCCGTATGTTGAATAATTTTCCTTTTAATCACAAAAGGAAAGGTCAATTTTTAATGAGTCTCGGCTGGTATTTTGAGCTTTGGCATCTTTCCCACTAGTTCTTGAGTCATTATGAGCCATTTCATCTAATCCATGCTAGCATTTATAGCTGGGAAGTCTCCTTTATCTCAGCAGATGGCAGCACCTGACAGATCTTACCCAGATTTGAAAAAGTAGGGTCAGACCTGTCTACGGAGATTCTCAGTCATCCAGGACGTGGTTGTCTCAAAGGCGCTTTTGCAAAAGGCAACTGGGCTATGTTTTTTTCTTGAAGAAGACATTTTGCTTCTCATCCAAGAAGCTTCTTCATTTTGGACTGGATGGTTAGTGGATAGAAGGATTATATTTCTTTGAAATCATCTGCTTGTTAGCACTCTCTCTGAGAGCCATTGAGGCCACTTGGGGGTTATCTGTGCCCTCAGGATCACCTGAATAGTTCAAATGGGTGAGGAACCTTCTTGGAACTGCTGAAAGACTGTGTTGTAAATAAGAGATATATGGTGTCCTGTTCCTCCCCCTCTGTTGAGAGAGGGCTGTTGAATTTTAACACACATGGCCTCTTTTACCTCTCTTTCAAACCAGTAATCCTCTCTATCCAGTCAGACCTGCTTAATGCTGGGATGGGAAGTTTAGAAATAGATCCCACCAGGTTGCTCCAACTGAATGCAACCCCTATAGTTATTTTGAGTTTTACTCCAGCCAGCCTGACCAAGGACAAAAGTGAAAATGATAAACTCATAACTTTTGGAGGCGTGAGTGAATTTGCTCTCCACAATCTAGTTAAGTCTACCGTGATTTTGGTCATGGTTTTTACAGACCAGGAGAAAGGAAGATTAGCCCAAAGGAACTTTTATTTTAGGCACTGAGTGGTTTTGTAACAGCTCCCTCTTTTCAGTCTTGGTTTTAATTTTAAATAGAAAACTTGACACTTAGAATCCTACACGCAATCTGCTATATTAAGATTTTGTAGCCAAGATTATGAACATGGTGCCTCTGGGGCGCCAGGGCACCTGTAGATAGTTTCCTTGATGTTCACAGCTTCTTGTTCCACTGAATGTTGTTGTTCATGTTTTCTTTTTAGATGCTTGTTTCATAAAATAGATTTAAATAGGGGAGCTATCTTATGTGCAAGGCAGAATGTTTCTCTGTCCGAGAACACCTAAGTGTAGCTATTCATTGTTCCATCTTTGACTTTTTCTAAACGCTTGAATTTGCTTGCAAATATATGTTAGGTTGTTCTGCAGAAGGAACACAAGCACATCACAAGCATTGCAGGTCACTTCTGCAGAGCCCTATCTTTTCAGCTCTGCTTTTGTTTCTTAAGGTACCATCATTAAGACTTCTGTTTATTTTTCTTCTCTCAGTCTCAGGTCAGTCAGGTACTGGGAAAACTCTTACCAAACGACCCTGCTAAATTCCCACTTGTGTTGGCTATTTTTCTTACTCAGTGATACTGTTCCTGGCTGCCTTATGTTGTTCCTACTCTGATTACTTAGGAAGAAGTAACAGAAAAAGAGAGTTGGAAGGGACCTTGGAGGTCTTCTAGTTCAACCCCCTGCTCAGGCAAGAAATACCATTTCAGACAAATGGCAGTCCAGTCTCTTAAAAACTTCCATTGTTGAAGCATTCACAACTTCTGGAGGCAGGTTGTTCCACTGATTAATTATTCTAAATGTCAGGAAATTTCTCCTTGGTTCTAGGTTGCTTTTCTCCTTGATTGCTTCCATCCATTGCTTCTTGGCCTACCTTCAGGTGCTTTGGAGAATAGGTTATACCCCCCCCCCGCCCTTCTTTACGGATATTGGAACACCACTATCATGTCACCCTAGTCCTTCTTAGGCACTCAACACTGTGTACCATTTAGGTTTGTACAAAACTGTTACAAAGCCTAAGTAGGCATTCAACCTTGGTTGTCAATCTGTAGTTAGCTCAAAGAGATTACCTTTTCAGATATGAGCACACAACCTCATGGAACACATTCATTGTCCTTTTCCGTTTTTTTTCCTTCCCTTTATGAACACACTGCTGCTACTTTCTTTGCTGATTGTTCAATGAAACTGGACCCTCTACATGCAAACCAGGTATTTGGCTAATCAGATTTTCCCCGAGATTTGCCTGTGCCAAAACTGAGAAATACAGTTGCGGATTAGGAGTAGTAGTTGCAGAGTGCTATTCTTCTTTAATGCAAGATTGACCAGTCTTTTGCTAGCAGAGGACTGTGCATAGACTTCTTTTTCTGACCACAGATTGCACATGGGTAGATTTGAGATGCAAAAATAGGTAAGGCTGGATCATTCTCAATAGCTATGATGGTGTTAGGTGGCCAAAGGGAATCTAAGTGGACACTTTTGTCTAGAAACAGTGGCAAAGTATGTTGCTCAGATTCAGTGAGTGGGAAGCCTTTATAGAGGATTACAGAATATAATCCTGTATGCTGACTTACAACAGTAATGGAGCCTGCCCATTATGGTCATAAGTCACGGTGGTCATAAACATTTTATGACCCTTTTTGCCATGGTGGTTAAGCAAACCAATGTTTCCTATGGTTTTTGCCAAAAATTGGAAGTAAATGCTGGTTTTTGTAAAATAAATCTCACAAAACAGTTATATGACCATGGGATCCTGCAAATGGCCATAAATGCAGGTGCTTGCTGAGTGTTTGAAATGTGATCATGTGACTTCAGGGAAGTATTGGAACTTCAGAAGTAGCTCCTAAGTACCCATGGAGAGGTAGTCATAACTTTGAACAGTCACTAAGCCACCAGTCGTAAGTCAAGGACTACCTATGCTCTCTAGTTTTCTCTCTTGAGTGCATCTCAGAGGGCTTTGGATCCAAATGTTTCCCAAATAAAAAGATTCTTTCGAAGTTCTTTTGAAGGGTTTCATCTATCGGAACCATGACAACTATAATGCAAAAGGAAAGATGTCCTTCATTTACTACTTTCCTAATTTAAATTAATCCCAACAAGTACAAGAGTGACACTGTGAGTCTCCAGGAGAAAGGGGGAGAAAAGTAGGCAATATCTTCAGCATGAATCTCTCCCCAACTACTAACCCTTAGCAAGGATCGAGCAGCTTTAAGTGTCGCATTAACTTTAATGGGTGGCGTTCTTAAGGCAGCTCTGTCTCTTTATAGACAGAAGCCTGGAGACATTTGGGCTGCTTTAATGAGCAACAGTAAGATGTTGGGCTCATGGACCTTCCACAGCACTTCTTCCAAATCATTTGCAAAGCACGCGGGCTCTGCAATAAAGCTGAAGCTTCTCTCCTATTAAAAATTACAATTTGATAGCAACTTTTGCAGGTCCCTGAGCACTGCACACAGGTGATGTAGGATTTCAGGTTGTAAACGTGTGTTAGACAGCAAAAAAAACAAACAAACCCTGTTTAATGATTAATTGGCAAATGTCCCATATATTCCATGAAATATGGAACCTAGTATCCGAAAACTCATGCAGCAGAAATTGGAAGGAACTATCTATCTGACTGTTTCAAGAAGATTAATCGCTCCAGAACTGGCCTCACTATCTCATTTTGTCTAAATGGAAACAGCAATCTAGTTCTGCCGAAGTCTCCAGGCAGCTCTTTCATCTTAAATCCCACTGTACCACTTCTTTCCTCTCTTCCCTCTGCCTTCAGTTTCTTCTGAACGATCGATTAATAAATTCAACGTACCACCTGTGAACAGTTAGGTGAATAAGAAGAAAGCCATTGTCCAGCCAGCCGAGCCAAACTGCAGCAACCTACCCATTATTTTTCCAGATGGCCCACGTACAAAAGACACATAATTGATGTCTGTTCCGCGAAAGGAAAGCCGGAGACTTAACTTCTGAAGATCAAAAGCTGTTTTCAGACCTAGGCAGGCTGCTTCTGGAAAATCCATCAACATTATTTTTAGAGCCGGTTTAGACAGGGTAGTGGGTGAGCAAGCGACTGGAGGCTGTGCCAAGAACACGCAGACAGAAGGGCTTTGAAAGCTGGAATCTTTCTTTAAAGTGGAGCATAGCTGCTGCTGGCACCCGCGAGCACTTCCAGTCCTATTTGTGAGAATTACCCTCTCTGGAACAGTGGCCAGCCAAGTCATCTCCTTTAATAAACCTTAAGACAGTCTGTTGGACCTCCTCAGGAATTGAGAATATTTGCACTAGCAACCTATAAAATAATGGAAGAAGCTGATAATATAACTGAAGACTTCTCTCATTAGGGATAGGCCGTGCTGCCTCTAGAACAGGGATAGGCAACCTTGGCTCTTTTATGACTCGTGGACTTCAACTCCCAGAATTCCTGAGCCAGCATGGCTCAGCTTGGAAACCTCTCCCTTTCCCCTCAGCATGGCTGGCTCAGGAATTCTGGGAGTTGAAGTCCACAAATCATAAAAGAGCCAAGGTTGCCTACCCCTGGTCTAGAAGCAGGAGCCATATGTTCTCAAAAAGCCATTGCTGGGACTATTATAACTTTTTCCCAAGAAATAAAATTGCAACTCTGCAACTCTAAATTTCATAAGCTTAGGTTTCGGTTTAGATTTGAAGAAAGACAAGGCCTGGCAAGAGATTTCAGTGGAGGTAGGAGAACAAGCTGAATATATAAAATATTTATTCATGCATTTAGGACAGTGGTGGCGAACCTATGGCACGGGTGCCAGAGGCGGCACTCAGAGCCCTCTCTGTGGGCACGCACACCGTCGCCCCAGTCCTAGGCCTTCAGCTGGGTTTTATAAAACTTTTTTGCTTTAGGCCTCCGCTGCCGTGTGCAAAAAAAAAGGTTCAATCAATCAATTTCAACTTCTCAAGGGAAAAAGATCTTGCAAAGTTGGAATTGATTGAACTTTTTAGTCCCACCCAGTCTGCTGTTACCACTGCAGCCACGCCCACCCAATGGGCCACACCCACCCAATGGGCCACACCCACCCAGCACCCGACGATGCATAAGTGGGTTTTGGGTTGCACTCGGTCTCTAAAAGGTTCGCCATCACTGATTTAGGACATGCACACCTGACTACTGAGGTGCATTAAAGATGTGGGACTGCCCTTGAAGATGGGGTAAGCTACAACTGGTGCTTGTATGGGTGCTCAAAAACTGGGGANGTCCAGTCTCTTAAAAACTTCCAGTGTTGGAGCATTCACAACTTCTGGAGGCAGGTTGTTCCACTGATTAATTATTCTAAATGTCAGGAAATTTCTCCTTAGTTCTAGGTTGCTTTTCTCCTTGATTGCTTCCATCCGTTGCTTCTTGGCCTACCTTCAGGTGCTTTGGAGAATAGCTTAACACCCCCCCCCCCGCCCTTCTTTACGGATATTGGAACACCACTATCATGTCACCCTAGTCCTTTTTAGGCACTCAACACTGTGTACCATTTAGGTTTGTACAAAACTGTTACAAAGCCTAAGTAGGCATTCAACCTTGGTTGTCAATCTGTAGTTAGCTCAAAGAGATTACCTTTTCAGATATGAGCACACAACCTCATGGAACACATTCATTGTCCTTCCCTTTATGAACACACTGCTGTTACTTTCTTTGCTGATTGTTCAGTGAAACTGGGACCCTCTACATGCAAACCAGGTATTTGGCTAATCAGATTTTCCCCGAGATTTGCCTGTGCCAAAACTGAGAAATATAATTGCGGATTAGGAGTAGTAGTTGTGGAGTGCTATTCTTCTTTAATGCAAGATTGACCAGTCTTTTGCTAGCAGAGGACTGTGCATAGACTTCTTTTTCTGACCACAGATTGCACATGGGTAGATTTGAGATGCAAAAGTAGGTAAGGCTGGATCATTCTCAATAGCTATGATGGTGTTAGGTGGCCAACAGGAATCTAAGTGGACACTTTTGTCTAGAAACAGTGGCAAAGTATGTTGCTCAGATTCAGTGAGTGGGAAGCCTTTATAGAGGATTACAGAATGTAGGTAGTCCTTGACTTACAACAGTAATGGAGCCTGCCCATTATGGTCATAAGTCACGGTGGTCATAAAGCAGGTCACCCACATTTTATGACCCTTTTTGCCATGGTGGTTAAGCAAACCAATGTTTCCTATGGTTTTTGCCAAAAACTGGAAGTAAATGCTGGTTTTTGAAAAATAAATCTCACGAAACACAGTTATATGACCACGGGATCCTGCAAATGGCCAAATGTGGTCATGTGACTTCAGGGAAATATTGGAACTTCAGAAGTGGCTCCTAAGTACCCATGGAGAGGTAGTCATAACTTTGAACAGTCACTAAGCCACCAGTCGTAAGTCAAGGACTACCTATGCTCTCTAGTTTTCTCTCTTGAGTGCATCTCAGAGGGCTTTGGATCCAAATGTTTCCCAAATAAAAAGATTCTTTCAAAGTTCTTTTGAAGGGTTTCATCTATCGGAACCATGACAGCTATAATGCAGAGGGAAAGATGTCCTTCATTTACTACTTTCCTAATTTAAATTAATCCCAACAAGTACAAGAGTGACACTGTGAGTCTCCAGGAGAAAGGGGGAGAAAAGTAGGCAATATCTTCAGCATGAATCTCTCCCCAACTACTAACCCTTAGCAAGGATCGAGCAGCTTTAAGTGTCACATTAACTTTAATGGGTGGCGTTCTTAAGGCAGCACTGTCTCTTTATAGACAGAAGCCTGGAGACATTTGGGCTGCTTTAATGAGCAACAGTAAGATGTTGGGCTCATGGACCTTCCACAGCACTTCTTCCAAATCATTTGCAAAGCACGCGGGCTCTGCAATAAAGCTGAAGCTTCTCTCCTATTAAAAATTACAATTTGATAGCAACTTTTGCAGGTCCCTGAGCACTGCACGCAGGTGATGTAGGATTTCAGGTTGTAAACGTGTGTTAGACAGCAAAAACAAAACAAAACCCTGTTTAGTGATTAATTGGCAAATGTCCCATATATTCCATGAAATATGGAACCTAGTATCCGAAAACTCATGCAGCAGAAATTGGAAGGAACTATCTATCTGACTGTTTCAAGAAGATTAATCGCTCCAGAACTGGCCTCACTATCTCATTTTGTCTAAATGGAAACAGCAATCTAGTTCTGCCGAAGTCTCCCGGCAGCTCTTTCATCTTAAATCCCACTGTACCACTTCTTTCCTCTCTTCCCCTCTGCCTTCAGCTTCTTCTGAACGATCGATTAATAAATTCAACATACCACCTGTGAACAGTTAGGTGAATAAGAAGAAAGCCATTGTCCAGCCAGCCGAGCCAAACTGCAGCAACCTACCCATTATTTTTCCAGATGGCCCACGTACAAAAGACACATAATTGATGTCTGTTCCGCGAAAGGAAAGCCGGAGACTTAACTTCTGAAGATCAAAAGCTGTTTTCAGACCTAGGCAGGCTGCTTCTGGAAAATCCATCAACATTATTTTTAGAGCCGGTTTAGACAGGGTAGTGGGTGAGCAAGCGACTGGAGGCTGTGCCAAGAACACGCAGACAGAAGGGCTTTGAAAGCTGGAATCTTTCTTTAAAGTGGAGCATAGCTGCTGCTGGCACCCGCGAGCACTTCCAGTCCTGTTTGTGAGAATTACCCTCTCTGGAACAGTGGCCAGCCAAGTCATCTCCTTTAATAAACCTTAAGACAGTCTGTTGGACCTCCTCAGGAATTGAGAATATTTGCACTAGCAACCTATAAAATAATGGAAGAAGCTGATAATATAACTGCAGACTTCTCTCATTAGGGATAGGCCGTGCTACCTCTAGACCAGGGATAGGCAACCTTGGCTCTTTTATGACTCGTGGACTTCAACTCCCAGAATTCCTGAGCCAGCATGGCTCAGCTTGGAAACCTCTCCCTTTCCCCTCAGCATGGCTGGCTCAGGAATTCTGGGAGTTGAAGTCCACAAATCATAAAAGAGCCAAGGTTGCCTACCCCTGGTCTAGAAGCAGGAGCCATATGTTCTCAAAAAGCCATTGCTGGGACTATTATAACTTTTTCCCAAGAAATAAAATTGCAACTCTGCAACTCTAAATTTCATAAGCTTAGGTTTCGGTTTAGATTTGAAGAAAGACAAGGCCTGGCAAGAGATTTCAGTGGAGGTACGAGAACAAGCTGAATATATAAAATATTTATTCATGCATTTAGGACAGTGGTGGCGAACCTATGGCACGGGTGCCAGAGGCGGCACTCAGAGCCCTCTCTGTGGGCACGCACACCGTCGCCCCAGTCCTAGGCCTTCAGCTGGGTTTTATAAAACTTTTTTGCTTTAGGCCTCCGCTGCCGTGTGCAAAAAAAAAGGTTCAATCAATCAATTTCAACTTCTCAAGGGAAAAAGATCTTGCAAAGTTGGAATTGATTGAACTTTTTAGTCCCACCCAGTCTGCTGTTACCACTGCAGCCACGCCCACCCAATGGGCCACACCCACCCAGCACCCGACGATGCATAAGTGGGTTTTGGGTTGCACTCGGTCTCTAAAAGGTTCGCCATCACTGATTTAGGACATGCACACCTGACTACTGAGGTGCATTAAAGATGTGGGACTGCCCTTGAAGATGGGGTAAGCTACAACTGGTGCTTGTATGGGTGCTCAAAAACTGGGGANTGTAGCAGGACTGGGTAAGTATAGAAAGGGCCAGAAAAATCTTGATTCAAATCCACTCTCAGCCATAGATATATACTAGGTGACTCTAGATTAGTATCGTAGTACCCTCTGACAACTCAACTTAACTGGTTGTTGTGAAGAAAACTGCAAAAACAGCCACGATGCCTCTTTAGATCTTAAAGATAAAGCAAAAATAAACAACTTTATTATTTTATGTATTAGTCAACACTACTTAGGCTGACAAATGCAAATGCTAATTAAAACTTTTCCTTTTTTTAAAAAAAACTCCCAGGGCTTTTAGAACTGGCGTGGGATAGCTTAAGCTGCTGACACATTTATGGAAAATTCTGCATCAATATACACACAGCTAGATTAGAAAGAGTTTGTGCTGGATGTTGAATCCTTTTTTAATATGTTACATATTGAATTAATATGTTTTTTAAACTAAATCTGGCACTAACTCAAGAGAATATATTTACACCGTGCCCTTAATTTTCTTAGTAAATTAACCCATTTTTTGGCTCTCCATAATGCACTGAACCCCCAACTAACTAAACAAGTAAATGGATTGAATTTATACAACAAGCTATTTCACAAAAAGGGCCCCTGCATGTTATATGAAGGCAATTATTAGCCATGAGCTGTCCTGGTTAAATACACTGTTTGAAGTCATTCATAATGAGCAATAATTGGAACACAGACACAATTAATCATTCCAACTTGAGCAGGCAACGTACCAATCAGTTTAGGAAAGGACCAACCAAAAACAATTTAATCTTGTACAAAAAGATTTCAGCCAAAACAAACTGAAAGACATTTATTGGTATCCAAAAACATGGACCCAGTGGGGTCAAAGATTTCCAAAACTTTGCATGTCTGTTGGGAAATGAAGACTAAAAAAGACGGAGTGAAGTTAGAATTTACCATTAACCATCATCTGGAATTAAGATGGGCAACAGGTCACACACTTCCTCACACGAAAGAGAGGTTTCAGGATCAACCTGAGGGGAAAGCTTTTGCTTAAAAATACCCTATTAAAATATGTATTTTTTAAAAAATCAATCTGAGCCTCTTCAGCAGGAAAGTTTTCAGAAGGAGCCTACTTTACTGCCCAGAACTTCATCTCCATTCGAGTCCTAGTAAGGTTGGACCAAGGGTCTTCAAACTTGGCCCTTTTATGACTTGTGGACTTCAACTCCCAGAATTTCTCAGCCAGCGTACCTGACTGAGGAATTCTGGAATTTAAAGTCCACAAGTCATAAAAGGGCCAAGTTTGAAGACCCCTGGATTAGACTCTTGGCAGTTTCCTCTTATGAACTCAACTGCCACATTCTTGCAACTCCTTTCTTATGAAATAAATGTTCATACATCTTCAGGTCGCCAAACTTCTTTGGCAATGTTAAGACTTTTTAATAAAAAGCACCCGCTGTAGCATTGTACATGAGGGAGCATTCTTGAATTGCTCTAGTTCACCATGCCCATCCGAGGCCTGGCTCATGCAATGTGCCAAACGGGTGAGGAAACATCTGGAAACACAGGGTTAATTTAAAAAAATCTGGGGTGGGGGTGGGGGTGCCAAGGACCACAATTGGCAGAATGATGCAAAACAGGCCAAATCCAGGTCAGACTGCCTGGTTAGAAAAAAAATTGCTTTTTTGAGCAACAGTAATATTCCAAAGGATTAAAGCAGGGGTATTCAAACTTGGCCCTTTTATGACTTGTGGACTTCAACTCCCAGAATTCCTCAGCTAGTGTGCCTGGCTGAGGAATTCTGGGAGTTGAGGTCCACAAGTTATAAAAGGGCCAAGTTTGAAGACCCCTGGATTAAGGCCTTGTAGCTCTGCCTTCTTCATCCTCAGGCTCCACCCATTTCACTTAGCAAAATCAGAAGATAAGGAGTGACTGCAATTTTAGTGGTTTCTTGCTAGAATCCAGCATTTACTTCCCTGTTCCAGCAAAAAAAAAACACCTATTGGGCATAATGGGTTCTTTTAATGACCACTGCAAAAAGAGTCATAAAATTGAGCCGGGTCATGTGGTGACTCCTTAACAACCACCATGACATACAACTGTAATTCCAGGCTCAGTTATGTATTCAGCCTTCTGGATTTAAAAAAAAACCAGTATAATTTGAGGGGTCACGCAATAAATTATACTGTGCTTGTGTATAGAGGAAGGATCAACCTGAAAACAACGGGGGGGAAATAGTTTGCCATTGCGAAAGGAACACCAAATAAAACAACCCTAAATGTGTGGTTTTATTATATTTAAGTTTCTATTCTCTATGAAGCTTAAATATGTCTATCACATAGTTAACAATCATTGTCATTTTACATGTATAATACACAATACAGGACTAAAAAAAAAAAAAGCACGGCACAAGGGAATGCAATAAAAATTACATTTCCTCAGCCTAAGTAAGTGATTCTTCTGTATCATTTTAAGAAGCTTTGAACTAAGAGACTCTTATAAGAAGCTGCACATCAAGAGCTCTTAAAAAAACAACAACCAAAAACATATGTTTTACATTAAAGATTCAAAACACAACAGACACCGATTTAATATTTTTAAGATTTGTTGCAAGATTAGAAATACACTAATAATTTTAATGTCCTGTTTCAAATTAATAAATATAATATAAAAATATACAGCACTTCATGAGAGGATGGGTGGGCTGAATTTTAAGAGAAAATTAAATTTCACTTTCAAATGTATGCAGGTATGTTTTTAAAGAAAGGATCTCTGAGTAGCTTCGACTGCTCTTCCGATAGAAGTCTAAGCCGGTAAGTTGTTCGATATCCCGCACTCTCGCTGTGTGCATTTTCAGGAGCTCTTCAACCCACCGGGATTCATCTTCAGAAGAATTCTGGAAGGAAAAAAAGACCCTTTTAAAATATATATATATATATTCTTAACAGGTACAATGAACGACAACTGTATGCTTAAACTTTAAAAAAATCTGTAAAAATTGAAGAGACAACCCCAATCAGTCTTAAAACAGGAGTCCTCAAATTGGCCACTTTAAGACTTGTGGACTTCAACTCCACATGCTGGCTCAGGAATTCTGGGAGTTGAAGTCCACGAGTCATAAAAGAGCCAAGGTTGCCTACCCGACCTATACTATACCTGTACATTTGATTTTTCTTGCCTAACTGCATAATCTTACTTTTCTCACCATTGAATTTCATTGTGTTAGATAAGGTTCTTCTGATCTTCCTACACAGTTCCTTACTGAAGAGTGTATACCAGTGATGGTGAACCTTTTAGAGACCCAATGCCCAAACTGAAACCCAAAACCCACTTATTTATCACTGGGTGCCGGGTGGGCATGGCCGCGGTGGTCATGGCAGACTGGGTGGGGCCAGGGCTGCGGGGGCCAGTCCCTCGCCATCTCCGGGGCATGGCACACGTGCCCACAGAGAGGGCTCTGAATGCCGCCTCTGGCACGTATGCCATAGGTTCGCCACCACTGGTGTATACCAAGGTAGAACCTAAGGCCAGATTTGGCCATCAGTGGGCTGTCAAAAAAGTCAGGAGACCACCAATCAATCCTTCTGAATAGGTTCTCTTATGCAACCACCATCTTGACATCCTGCCTCCTTGGTCTGTTCCATCACTTTGGGACTGATTTTAATTTTGCAACTGTATAACATGATTCAAAAAACATTCTGGAGACATTGGGTCAGATGTTGGCACTTTGGGCCAAGCACAAGTCAACAGAAATGAGTTGGAACTTACATTGCAGCTTTCATCATTGTCAGGCCTATGCGGGAAAATATATGCCAAAACTGAAAGAGGCCCATCACACTTGTCAGCAGGCTGAGTGAAGTCTAAACAACTTGTGATGATGCTGTAGTAGTGAGTTGGAACTGGGATTGAACTTCCTTCCACATACCTAGAAGATAGATTTTTCATCTTTTTACAAATGTGTCTTAAAGGAGATAAGGCAGCACAGATTCTGAGAAAATGATCAACCACTGATTTATTAGTTTTAAATCAATCAGGGGTGTCCAAATTTGGCAACTTTAAGACTTGTGGGAGTTGAAGTCCACAAATTTTAAAGTTGTCAAGTTGGGACACCCCTGAAATCAATTATTTCAACTGCCTTTTGAACAAAACAAAAAAAATCCTTACCTAGCTGATCATACATAATGAGAGGGACAAAATAGCCCCATCACTGCACGAATTATTCTTCAATCTCTATACAGTTTTTTTTTTAAATCTTTTGCAAGAAGAAAAAAGTAAAACATTAACAGCCAACTATTGTAAGAAAATAAATATCCTTTCAGGTAAATAAAGTAGAGTGATTTTGGATTCATTTATCCATCCCACCCAAAGGCTTGGTTTGAGGATTTAAGTGAATTTAGCCAAATAAAGTTGCTGGATAAATCACAGGGTTTAGGAACAGATACAAAAGAAATTGCAATCTCCCAGCCAAATCTTCTCTAGCATGGATTACAAGTCATCGAGATGAGTTGCCAGCTTAGTTCTGACAATGTTGGGCCAGATAAAACGAGTGATCTGGGTTGTGTTAAAACTTGTTTCCAATGCCAATAATTCCAGATATAAAAAAACTGGATTTCAGACATGCCTGATTTAGCCAATTTTGAGAAAAGTATATGCACTCTTAATCAGAAAATGTCACATTATTTCTCTCTTTCGACAAAATAGATCTTCAACAGATTTTATTTTTCCTCTCTAAATTTACAAAATGTCGGATTTGATTGTGTTGTTGCTGCCATGGGAGGTGAGGTGAGAGTTTTTAATGATTGCTATATGGTGGATTTTAAAAAAATAAATAAATAAATAAGTGAGTAATAATCAGGTGAACTTGGAATATAGTTCTAATTACAGGTTATTTGCTTTATTTCTCTCTTTCTAATAGAATAACAGATTTGGAAGGGACCTTGGAAGTCTTCTAGTCCAACTCCCTGCTCAGGCAGGAAACGGTATACCATTTCAGACAAATGGTTGTCCAATCTCTTCTTAAAACCACCCAGTGTTTGGCACATCCACAATTTCTGAAGGCAAGCCATTCCACTGGTTAAATGTCCTGTCAGGAAACTTCTCCTTAATTCTAGGTTGCTTCTCTCCTTGATTAGTTTCCATCCATTGCTTCTTGTCCTTCTGTGTTTGCTGTTGCTTATATATCTATTTTCCTTTCTCTTCAGTGATTGTTCATTTTTGCTTTATGTAAGTTTGTTTAATAGTAGTGGATCCTTACAGTTTGATTTTGTCTGGGGTGTCATGCAAACCATCAAAGTCATAGTCGAAGATTGGTCCACTAATCACGTTGACTCCGTTACGTTCAATAGCGTATCTCTTCACCAAAACCCGCTGGAAATAATTCCAGACCTCTGTGGATGTACAAAAAAAAGCAGGCAAGATTATCCTAAAGACTACCAGAGAAAGCATTAAATCATAGCAAAAAACGCTATTATCTGCGTAAAGTCCTTACATTTCCACTCAGAGATGTTCTGCAGAAGGACAGAGAAATACTAGTAATAAACCCACACTTTTATTTCATTAGATTTATAAACCCACCCGTGCCCCCAACACCATAACAATGCCAGGCAGCTGACAACAATAAAAAAAAATGTTAAAGAAAAACCAAAAAGAACATCTGGAAGGCCAATAAACATTCATCCTAATATACATAGTCCTCAAAAGGCCTGCCCCCCCCACCTAGCAAGCCACCATGCTTTCAAGACCATTTCCACAAGCCTAGGGTAGGGATCACATGGATCTTGGGGCGGGGGGGGGGGATGCTTTCCCAGAGGACAGGCATTTAGATAGAAGAAAGTCCACCTCCTGAGTCCTATCAGATGACACTCTTTAATCAATGGGACCCAGAGCATGCCATTCATGTCTGTACTTACAGGATGGACAGAAGCTATAGTCCAGTGATGGCAAACCTTTTAGACACCGAGTGCCCAAACTGCAACCCAAAACCCATTTATTTATCGCAAAGTGCCAGGGCTGCATCAGCATTGTGGTGCCCTCAGGGGGGGCAGGGAGGCGCCTCTGAGTGCCGCCTCTGGCACGCAAAAACCGGGGGCGTAAAAACGGCCGCCGCCGCACTGCAGGGTGCAGATACAAGGCGCTGAATCACGCAAGGACGGGGCAGGGCTAGTGAGTATCACGCAGGCACTAGCCCCATCCCATTTGCAGTGTAAAATGCTTCCCCCTCCCTTTTCTTCCAGTCCAACAATGGTTGGTGACCTCTGCTCTACCACCTCTACTCGAGCTTGCTAGTTGGCCGCTTCGCCTCCTTTCTGCTGGGTGGGGCTCCTGCTCCGGGCGGCGGTGGTGGCCTGATGGACCTGCTGGTGGTGGTGGTGTGTGTGCCAATAGAGAGGGCTCTGAGTGCCATAGGTTCGCCACCACTGCTATAGTCCATCAAGTAGCTAGAATTGAAACGAGGATTCAAGCTTCTGTTAAAGATAGAATGAAGGAGATTCTCAAGGTCTACGGAGATTGTCACTGTCATGGTTGCCCCAAAGGTGCTTTTCAAAAGGCAGCTGGGCTTTCTTGTTTTTTTTTTTCCTTGAAAAAAGAAGAACTGAAGAAGCTTCTGCGATGAGAAGTTTCTTCAAAGGAAAAAAACCAAGAAAGTCCAGCTGCCTTTTGGAAAGCACTTTTGGGATACAATGAAGGACAACGTCTGTTACACATAGTCCTCGATTTAGGAGCACATTTGGGGACCAGAATTTCTACTGTAAATTGGTGCATTTGTAAAGCAAGTCATCATGTCCTTGGCTTATGACAGTGATGGCGAAACTTTTAGAGACCCAGTGCCCAAACTGCAACCCAAAACCCACTTATTTATCACTGGTGCCGGGTGGGTGTGGCCACGGTGGTCATGGCAGACTTGGTGGGCGGGGCCAGGGCGGCGGGGGCCAGTCCCTTGCCATCTCCGGGGCACAGCATGTGTGCCCACAGAGAGGGCTCTGAGTGCCGCCTCTGGCACGCGTGCCATAGGTTCGCCACCACTGGCTTATGACCATAATGGAGCTTGTCCATTATAGTTGCAACAGTGATAAAGCGGGTCAACACATAACTGATTCAATTTTATGACCTTTTTTGCAGCGAATGCCATGGTCGTTAAGTGCATCCATTGCTTGCTATGGGGCATTTTTTTGCCGAAAGAAGTAAAGATTGGGATTTTGGGCAAAAACTTCATAAATCATGATTACACGACTGCAGGACCCTGAAAATGCCGGGCCAGATGCTTAAGTGTCCAAAATGCAGTCATGTCATCAAAGGGGTGGTGATGACTGTCCGAATTTTGGAACTGGGTCATGAGTATCTTTGGGGGGGATCTGTTGCAACTTTGAATGGCCGCTAAACTACTAGTCATAAGTCAAAGACTCCCTATAAACTGTAGATTTAGGGAAAGATGAAAATTTGCACAGCGTGCTCAGTTAGCACAAATGTTGTCTCAGCATATGAGCACTAGCTGTTGTAAAAACAGAAAATCATTCCTAGTAGCACAATAACCAGGACACTCTAAGACAGGGGTCTTCAAATTTGACCCTTTTATGACTTGTGGACTTCAACTCCCAGAATTCCTCAGCCAGGCACGCTGGCTGAGGAATTCTGGGAGTTGAAGTCCACAAGTCATAAAAGGACCAACTTTGAAGACCCCTGCTCTAAGATGACATCCATAAAACACCAAAGGAGCCGTGTAAAAGCAAAATGGTCAAAATCTTGCAAGAATTGGGCCATCTATTTAAACCTTTGGGCACCTTCCAAACCATAAAAATACTGATCTTCGCTATAGGCAAAAGTATCAAGTAATGAAGATACATTGAACTGAGCACAAATGCTGGATGAACTTTACCCTGCCCATATTATTATTATTATTATTATGGATCATCACACAGTCAGCCAGATGTTCAGACTGGATTTGGCATTTTGTCTACCTATCGAGTCCTTACCAAGGACCTGGGATAGGCAGATGTGGATTTTTGATGGTATTACAGATATCGTCGCAGGATGGAAGCAGTTCCTAGTAAGGCCGCCTTTTGCAATTATTATTATTATTATTATTATTATTATTATTATTATTATTATTATTATTATTATTAAAGTCATGGAAGGAAACATGCGGGGCCTTTGAAAATAATCTGGACCTTATGCACCATATTCTAACATACATGAATTGGAATATCACAAAAGTTATGTAGATCTACATCTCCCTGAGCATTCTTTAGATAAGCAATTTTGGTATTTGATAAAGTAGTGGTAATTCTTCTGCTCCTATGATTACCTAAACTGAATGTTAGTAGGATTCTAAGATGGAGAAACAAATATTTTTACTGATTGTGTCAGTTCCACAGAATATTAGCTATATATTCTACAATAGGCCTAATATTAAAGACTGGGATTTACTCCCTTCCTTTGCCAACAAACAGAGGGCCATGAACAAAGAACTAAGTGCCCTTCAGTGGCTGGAACAGACTGGACAAATATCACATTGTTCTCCTCCTACAAAAGAAAAATGAGCTCAACTGGTATTGTTTTCCTTGTGGCGCTACCTATACCCACAATGATGCCAATGGCATCTCTTTGCGATTGCACTTTCAGTCGTTGAAGTTAGGTAGATCGTGCCTTTCATCCTCCCTATATATTTTAAGGAACTTCACAATGACTTAGTGCCAGTATAATTGAAGGCATTCAATTTGTTACTGAAGACTGGATACAAGCAACAAGCACCAACTGTGACCATTTTTGGAGCTCTCTGATCTTCCAGACTGCAGTGTTTCTCAACCTTGACAATTTTAAGGCATGTGGACTTCAACTCCCAGAATTCCACAGCCAGCATTGCTGGCTGTGGAATTCTGGGAGTTGAAGTCCACATGCCTTAAAATTGTCAAGGTTGAGAAACACTGTTCCAGAGTGACTCTGTGCCCTTATTATCTCTTGAGGGTTTTTTTTCTTTCCCTCCAATGTATCCAATTTATGTGTTTATTATATTTCATCTTTAATGTTTGTACAAATAACTCAAGGTGGCTAACACACAACATACTCCTCCTCTTCCTATTTTCCTCCCAACAACAACCCTGTGAGGTGGATTAAGGTGAAAGAGAATGACTGGCCCAAAGTCACCCAGCTGGCTTTCGTGGCTAAGCGGGGACTTGAACTCACAGTCTCCTACTTTCTAGCCTGCTGCCTTAACCTCCAGGCCCAACTAGCTAATTTTCAGAAAACTGCCTGGATAAATCCCTGCAGTTTTCTTGGCAAGTTTCTTTGGAAGTGATTTGCCATTGGCTCTTTCCTAGGGCTGAGAGGAAGTGACCGGCCCAAGGACACGCAGCTGGCTTTGTGCCTAAGATGGGATTAGAATTCAAGATTTTCAGTTTCTAGCCTGACACCTTAAACCCTACACTAAACTATCTCTCATCTCTTGGTTTAGATTACTGGAAACTGTTCTACATGGGGCTGTTTTGGGGAAGACTTCAGAAGCTCTACCTAGTTCCAAGTAACCATATTTTAACTAACTTTAAAAAACAGTGCATCAAATGGTACTATTATTCCAGCTGCACAAGTTTTACCACTTTGCCCATGTGTGCAATTCAAGATGCTGATTATGACTTTTAAATCCATAAAGAGCTTGAAACTAAAGCTTCTAGAATACTATATGTTTCTGACCAAGCTAAAAAGCCCTCCCGCCAAATTTCTCCCCACCCAGTGTCAAGTCTGCTAACATTGGATGTTCTTGCTTGCCATATGTGAAGAAGCAAACATATCTTATTTAACCTACATATCACTTCAAGAGTTAAAGCAGACAATGTTAACCCAGTGAGTGGGAAAATATGCCAGCTAATCATAACAATATCTTAGCATAGCACAGCCAAGGTCAGCGTAACAGGAGAAAATAGGGAGGGAGAGATTCACACTTCAAATTAATTGGAGCATATGATTGATGACTGTGAAAGGAGGGAGGGAGTTGTGTGTTGTCACGAGTGTTTGGGTGGTGGGGGTTTCAGTTTTTGGCTTTCTATTGTTCGTGCCGAAACTATGTAGCCAATTAAAGGATTCTTTAAGGTAATCAAGCCTCAAAGTTCTTTGTAAAGCTGCTTCTTTTCGGAACCATGTCAACCAGCCTTTTAAAATATTCTAATAGAAGTAGCTGTTTGGATGACTACCCCGTTCTGTGAATCCATTGTTGCTTGAAAATCATCTAATTCAACTCTCAGCAAGATGTCAAGCAAGTACTTGGCTTCTCCAAAGCAAATTGTAAAACTATTTTTATTTATTTCCCAACATTTGTGCACCCTTCTACCTCAAAGACACAAAGATTCAAAAACCATGTACTTACTTTTGAAAGCAGGATACATGGGGATGACATTCGTTATCAGGAAAGCATCATATTTTGTTTCTACCGAGGAACTGAGTTCTGAAAATTAAAAATAAAATAAGATGTTTTTATGGCATGCCAGAATTAATTATACTGGTAAACGTCAGGGTTCATGTAAAGCAGGGGTCTTCAAAGTTGGCCCTTTTATGACTTGTGGACTTCAACTCCCAGAATTCCTCAGCCAGCCAGAAGTTGAAGTCCACAAGTCATAAAAGGGCCAACTTTGAAGACCCCTGATGTAAAGGTTAGTTCTAGATAGTAACCAAGAACTGGTGGAGATCACATTCTTAGAAGAACATAGAATAATGGGGTTGGGAGGGACCTTAGAGGTCTTCTAGTCTAGTCCCCTGCTCAAGCAGGAGACCTTAGACCAGGGGTACGCAACCTTGGCTCTTTTATGACTCGTGGACTTCAACTCCCAGAATTCCTGAGCCAGCATGGCTGGCTCAGGAATTCTGGGAGTTGAAGTCATGAGTCATAAAAGAGCCAAGGTTGCCTACCCCTGCCTTAGACCATTCTGGACAAATGGCTGACCAGTCTCTTCCTGAAAACCTGCAGTGATGGAGCACCCACAACTTCTGGCTTAATTGTTCTCACTATCAGGACATTTCTCTTTAGTTCTAGGTTGCTTCTCTCTTTGATTAGTTTCCACCCATTACCTCTAGTCCTGCCCTTTGGTGCTTTGAAGAATAGGCTGACACACACACCCCTCTTTTCTGTGACAGCCTCTCAAGTATTACAAGACTGCTATCATATCACCTTTAGTCCTTCTCTTTGGTAGACTAGACATAGTTAGTTCCCTCAATCGTTCATCATCATGGTTTAGCCTCCAGACCCCTATTCATCTTTGATAAGAGGTTGTCAACATCAGAAACCATCAGGGCTGAAGCCACTTCCTGCCCCCTTGCCCCAAGTAAACATGGGATTAGTGGAATTCCTCTCCAAGTCTCAAAATCAGTGCAACCAGTTCAACATCTATTTTGCACTGGCAGCTTGATTTTTCGACATTGTGGAGAATATTCGTAGCTCAGGTTGCAGATTTAGGCAGAGGTTTGTCCTCTGACCTGGCTGCTTGGCTCCTGATTTGATATTTATCTTTATCTTGATTTTTATGCCAACCCCAGAAATATAAAAATGGACAGGTGTCCCACATCCGCTTACGGGGAGGAAAAAGGAATCCGTAAGACATTTGTCTATCCACTCTGTATGCAGTACAACTCTGACTATTGCTTGGAGAAATGCGCAAATCAGGTCTTACGCAACTGATCACCTGGTCTGGCATACCAGGTGCCTCTACCTGCATCAAAAGAAGAAGATAGACATATGACATTGGAAACAAATGTATTTCTTTTGGTATTCATAAGTATATATAGTTGTATTATATACCGGTAGTCTTCCCTAAACAACCACAATTGGGATTGGGAAGTCCATTACTAAGTACAATGGTGACTAGGTAAAAAAAATCATGTGACCAACTAGACTTACAACCTCTTTTCTGCTTACGTCAGTAGGTGAATCACTGCAGTAGTTAAGAGAGACATCTCGTGACTACACCTTGCAATTTTACTTCCACATTCTAGATTCAACCTGCTTGTTGGAAGCAGATTTGGTGAAGGTCACAAATGGTGATCACATGACTGCAAGATGTGACAGTTGTTAAGTGTGAGGATTGGTTGAAAAGCTGGGGTATACTTTTTCAATCATTGTAACTTTGAATGGTCACTAAACAAGACAGTTGGTAAGCAAGGACTACCTGTGGTGAAGGGGCCATTGAAACCATGGCTCATATCCTGTTATATTGCACCTTCTATAAGGAATTACAAACTCAACTTGTAACTCCTTAGCTGACAAAATAGCAAGGAAATTCTGATCTCTTCTGTGTACTCATGTTACTATCAGATCAGCATGATACAGTTCTCTGAACGTAGCTAAATTCTGTTATGCTGCCTGTAAATTAGGCAGACTTTGACCGTCCATCCATAAGTCCACCATTATTTGCAATGCATTACTATGCCTTATTCTGTTCTATTTTATTTTAATGTTTAATTTTTATTCTGATCTGTGATCATAACAGATTGAACTGAATTGAAGTATATTCAAAAACTAAAACACAAATCACCGAGACTGAAGAATTTATTTAAAAACTTAGCTTTTGTCAGCGTCTGCTGACATCATCAGAGTTCTAGCCAGGATTGAGAATCACGTTTTTATAGTCTCTGTAACGCCAATCGTTTGGCTAACGAGCGTGTTACCGATCTGTTCGGCTCCCGCCCTCCCGTAGTTAATTGCTCTATTGTTGTTTCCGTCGTGCTCGTTGACAGCTGTTTGAATTTCGGCGCTCTGCTCCTCTCCTCACGCCCCGCTCGTATCTTCAAGACTATTTTAGATAGATATGGGCGAGCAATGCTTAAACATGCCAGACATTGGGAAACTCTGGCCAAACTGAGAACCAAAAGAGACTATACAAACGTGATTCTCAATTCTGGCTAGAACTCTGACGATGTCAGCAGATGCTGACGAAAGCTAAGTTTTTAAATAAATTCTTCAGTCTTGGTGATCTGTGTTTTAGTTTTTGAATATGAATACACCCGAGACAATCCCCTTGTGAAGCAGAGTGACTGGTTCCAAGCAACCTAGTGAGCTTCTGTGGCTCAAGATGGACTTGGACCAGGGTCTTCCCAGTCCTAGTCTATCATCTTAACAATTATTGGTTCAACTCTCTTCCTCATTCCTCAAATGTACACGTTACAAACTATATACAATGAAAGATGACTGTGCTGAACAGCAGCTGGATAAGCTGAGGATGCTACCAACACCTCCTCTCCCCACCCCTGCCACTGAAACAGAGAACAGGCAACCTTACTGACCTGTTTTGAAATAGTGTAAGATGTCCAGAGAGGCATCTGAAATGTTTCACTGTAGCCACTTTCAAAGTCATGATGATGCAAGAGACTATACTTTGTACGAAAAAGAACTGCTGGGCGGCCATAAAGGAGATGCTTCTCTGTAAATGAAAGATAATAGGAGAGGAACAATGAAGTTTCAATACACAATTTTATCAAAGCCGTTTTACAAAACTCTACAATAAAAAACTGGTCAGTGTGTTCTTTCTCTGCACACAGCCATATTGTACCACAAAGGAGATTTAATGCAATAATATGGAGAACTGATACAGAAGATAAGAATAAGTGGGGAAGTCTTTAGTTTCCATCTGTCCGATGACATGCTTTCACTAAATTACCTTTAAAATCAAAATTACATTTTTTTATGTTATTCAGCAGCAAGTGCAGATTCATTACTAGAGTAGGAATATTGAGTGCAGCCAAAATTTACATAACCACTAGATCAGGGGTAGGCAATCTTGGCTTTTTTATGACTCGTGGACTTCCATTCCCAGAATTCCTGAGCCAGCCATGCTGAGGGGAAAGGGAGAGGTTTCCAAGCTGAGCTATGCTGGCTCAGGAATTCTGGGAGTTGAAGTCCACGAGTCATAAAAGAGCCACAGTTGCCTACCCCTGCACTAGATGATGGCAAAGAGATGCAAAGAGTCTCTTTGGTTCCACCTAGTGGTTGTCTAGTCTTCTGCAGTTGAGATCTGTAACCATTAATCTATAAACTATGAGGAAGAATTAGAGTCAACCCCTAGTGACATAATATAAAAAATAACTTGTATCCAAATCTATATAACATTATCAACATTAAGGAAATGACAGAAGCAGGGAAGCTGACCATAAGGGGAAAAGATGTATCTAACATTTATATAAAGATGACTTTTATTAAAGTTTCCAAGAATCAATCAATGCAAAAATACAAAAAGGGGGAGACCAAAGTAATTGTGGTGTTTGAGCTACCCATGAAACAGGTTATAGTCTGCAAAGATGTGAAACTGTGGTGGAACATAGTTTGGAGATTGAGGAGGGAGGGGCATGGACCTTGAATGTCTGATAGGTAGGAAGAGGGCTAGGTCCCTCCCTAGCAGTTTGCAGAATCTAGCTATAGTTATGCAGATAGTTGCTTTAGTCTGTCAAGATTCTGTCTGTAGGTGAACAACAATATAAAGAAACTACTCAGAAGTAACTCCACGTGTTGTTCTTGGTTCTTATTGACTGATAGTAATAGGTCTTATCACACCCAGAACTGCTGACACAATCCACCCAAAACTTGTTGGGAAGAAGAACCAAGCACATTTTCTATTTCCACATTTTTGAACTCGGACAATCCAAACCTGCTTCTCTTCAGAATGGGATACAGGATCCTTGGTAAATGGAAAATAAAAGAAAGATCAACTAGGCAGTCTTTAGATTAACGAAGCAAGAGATAATTTAAGATATTGTACTAGGTAAAAAGAAGCCAAGTCAAATAAGATTACCTGGTGGCGGGACGCATCCATCCTCAGGTAATACATTCTCAGGGTCGTTGGTATAAAAGCCTTCTCCTCCTGTGTAGGTTCTCGCTGTTGAATAATATCTTAAATTATAACATCTTAATTTAGGCCCAGCTTTAATATAAAGACTGCATAGTGGATCTCTCACTGAATTTGCACCAAGTGGATTTTGAGCTAATTCAACAAGAGATGGGAAGACAGGGTGAAAAAGAGCTCACAGACATCATGTCTAGGTAAGTACAGTTAGAACAGCTGGTTAAAAAGAGGGGTTAGTTTATTATCGAATTAACTTGCAAAAGCAATTCATTGATTTAAATGTATTTGCGTTCGTTGTTGAAAACCATCCAATTGCTTTTGCAGTTGCATACATCAAAGGTTAGCTGCCAAATCTGTTAAAACCTTATCATACCGATGGAATGCACAATTTTTTTAAAAAAAAATAATAATCAGATTGATATTATTATGATTTAGAATGCATAATTATAGAGAGGCCCACACACCAGTAATATGATTGGCAATAATCAGTTTTTTTATTGGACTTTCTATTGAATCCTTACCTTCTGTTCCTTTGCTATAAGGACGGCGACTCAGTTCATCCAACCTATTCTATTTGAAACAAAAACACACACAAGAAAAGATTATCTTATTTCTATCTCTGGTCATTTTGCTATAAAGCCAATCTGGTCTTATTAAAAGAGTTACTGCTAACTTTTCCTAACAGAAAAGCAAGTTCTACCAGTTAATGCATAACTTCTGCAATCAGCCAGATCAAAATGGGTTTTCAGGATCACTTGGTCCCTGTACTCAGAGTGGGATTCAAGCTATTTCACACAACCTCTCCAAGGAAGTTTGGGTTCAATGGCTTTTTCCATCCAGAGTCACGTATTGAGATGGGTGGCTATCGAAATAGAATAAATAAATAAATAAATCCAACTATATAAGCTCAGGTAAGTAAAGATAAAGGTTTCCTTGCCAGTCGTGTCTGTCTCTAGGGCAGTGATGGCGAACCTTTTAGAGACCGAGTGGCCAAACTGCAACCCAAAACCCACTTGTGTATCATCGGGTGCCGGGTGGACGTGGCCCATTGGGTAGGCGTGGCCCATTGGGTGGGCGTGGCCCATTGGGTGGGCGTGGCTGCGGTAGTAACGGCAGACTGGGTGGGACTAAAAAGGTCAATCAATCAATTCCAAGTTTGCGAGATCTTTTTTTTCCCCGCGAGAAGTTGAAATTGATTGATTGAACCTTTTTTTTTTTTTTTGCCCATGGCGGCGGAGGCCTAGAACGAAAGAGCTGAAGTCCTAGGACTGGGGCGATGGCACACGTGCCCACAGAGAGCACTCTGCATGCCACCTGTGGCAGGCGTGCCATAGGTTCGCCACCACTGCTCTAGGGCATGGTACTCATCTCTGTTTCTTCCCCAAGGAAGCCAGTGTTGTCCAAAGACATTTTCCATGGTCATGTGGCCAGCATAGCTATAGGCCCAGAGCATATGGAATGATGTTATTTTCCCATCAAAGTGGTACCTGTTTATCTACTCGCATTTGCATGCTTCTGAACTGCTATGTGGGCAGGAGTTGGAACAAGGAATGGGAGCTTACCCCATTGTGCGCAGCTCGGGTCTCAACCCCAGGCTATCAGCTTTCCAGCTGACAAGCTCAGCATCTTTAACCGCTGAGCGCCCTGCTCAGATAAGTACATCATTTAATATAGCTTATGCCAGAACTGGCAGGTGGAAATCCACAGCATGCTGACATCATAAGATGAATACTGACACTAGACCGGCTACCTCACTTACCTTGGGAATACAAACATCTATTTATTTTCACTGTAGCTTACTGCACAGCACAGTCAGACTCTGTTCATTCATTCAGCCCATAGCACCCCTAGGCAGAGATCAATATCTACATGCCCTTCAAAAGAGACAATAAAAAACCGAAAAAAGAATAAAAAAGACCAAAACACCTCCCCACAAGCAATCAACACCCAGATAAGTAGAGATTAATGCCAGGATTAATACCAAACCAACAATCAAGATGTAAACAATATCTCAATCAAGGAACTACCAACTCAGACAAACAAATTAACAGTAAACAAAAGCCTAATCAAGGAATCACCTAGAATAGGGGTCTTCAAACTTGGCACTTTTAAGACTTGTGGACGTCAACTCCCAGAATTCTTCAGCCAGCCATGCTGGCTGAGGAATTCTGGGAGTTGACATCCACAAGTCATAAAAGGGCCAAGTTTGAAGACCCCTGACCTAGAACACTCCACCAAGATTAAACAGGGCAAGCCACGTATACAGTGTATGAAAAGATAGCAAACCCACTCCCTTCTAGCACTGATGATGTTACTTAATTTGATAATGAAACATCTGCAAGGATGAGAATATATTGACCATATAATCAATGATAATGAGCTCTTAAGAAACATCCGAAATGGCATAGGGTTTCCTGCCTGAGCAGGGGGTTGGACTAGATGACCTTCAAGGTCCCTTCCAACTTTACTACTACTATTATTATTATTATTATTATTATTATTATTATTATTATTATTATTATTATTATTATTATTATTATCCATTCAGCGGCCAGCTTTGGATTTGGTATTGTTTTTAAATGGCGCTTAATTCTTTCTTTCAACAAGGAAAGATGGATTTTTTTTCTCTCCAATTCTGGGAGTTGCTGTCCAAACGTCTTAAAGTTGCTAAGGTTGAGAAACACTGCTCTAGATAGATATAATTCACTTCTTTCTAGCAGATTTAGAAACAATCACCTTCTGAATTTCCCAGTTCCAATGAATGTCATGAGTTTACCTTATCATCACAACTGCATCCCAAATCATAGTCAGATGAAGGTGTTGTAGCTACTGGATGGAGCGGCCTTGCTATTTCATCAGGCATGATGGGCCTGTAGATACTGCTCCGGAGGAGATGATTTAAGCTTCCATGTGTCCCATTATTGGGAGCAGGCTTCAAATCAAGGAGATCTGGAACAGGATTAAAAATAGCATGGGAATATGGTTGTAATCAACTAAGGTTTGAATCAGGTCCTGCTGGATAATTCACTGCTGCTGTCATGCTTCCGACAGATGAAACTCTTCAAAAGAACTTCAAGGCATTGTTTACCTTAAAGAATCTTTATTTTGAGTAGCATAATATCGGCACTGCATAATCGAAGCCAAAAACTGAATTCCCCTCCCCTGAGCACATAGTATCAAAGCACAATTCCCTCCTCCAATTAACAGTCATAAATCACATTCCCCAATTAGCTTGAAGCGCCGGGCTTCCTCTCCAGTTCTCTAGCCCGCCAATTCCTTATCAGCTCTAAACTGGAATTACAATAAGGACATGACAGAGGCAGGCAGTTTCTCTTCTGAACTGCATAGGAAAATGTACACTGATTTCCTTTAGAATCCCTTTTTAATGACCTTGTAATCCTTTAATTCAGGGTAGAATTAGGGGCGACTGGATGGAAGTGAGCATTTACTGACCAAATACCCGTCCTGATGCCTACCTGGAGTTTGCAGCAGATATTTTCTCTCTGCGCCCTAGGAGAGAAACATTTGCCGCTACCTAGCATTGAACTCTCAACCTTCTGAGTGAGCCACCATGCTGCTCACTGATTTCCTTTAGACAGTGGCTAAGAAACTTTACTAGAGTTATTTTGTAGCTGGAAGGCAGAAAAATTTCCTTCATGACATGGCAGCTAAACCAGGCTTAAAGTACTGGATTCAAGTTCGCACTTATTCATATTACTAAATATTGGAATAATACAGTATAATAGGTCTTCATGTTCTTTATTTCTTTTTCCCCTGTAAGAGCCTAGACTGTATGATTTATTTAAAAACTAATGCCTTTCTGCAACATGTGAATCGTTTTATTTAAACAAACCATGTTCGAAGAAGTCAGGATGTGCTATATATGAACTCAGCCTGTGAGAATTGACAGAATCTAGTCATATAGGCCCTGCTTGGAATCTTTTCTTGTTATTGCCCATCCTGCTAACCTCCACATAATGATGTTGATGATACAAGATTTGATCATGATGCTAGTAACATTTCTGGAGAATACGGAAGACTCTTAAAGAATATACTTCTAAAATGAATTTTTTTTTAGAAAGACTTCCTTACTGTTAAGTCCTGTGAAGATACACCTATTCACCTATTCCTTAAGGACTTCACTCAGTGAGAAACAGAAATCATCCATCCATCCATTCATCCATCCATCTATCCTTTCCTCCCTCCATCCATCCCCAGATCATGTACTATGTCCATCCAACAATCATGAAGTTGATTTGAAATACTGTAAAGAGTATATAAAACCTACTAAAATGCTCAATACATCTATTATATATACTGTAATTATGAGTGGAGAACTTTATGTATGTGTAAACACTAATACAAGAATATGAGGTGATGTTAGGCAATCTTGCTCACCCCAACACAACTCAAATCTGAATCCTTGCACAGAATTTAAATTTTATGTAAATGAGTTGGTCCAATAAGTCTTTCTGGTACAGGGCAGCGTTTTGAAGCAGTAAGATGGTCAGATGGTAAGATCATCAGCACAGTCAGTTTTACTTAGCGATTGCTTCACTTAACAACTGAGTTGCCTCTCATAATTATGGTCACTAAACAAAGATTACATATACAGAAAATAAATTTAGGGTTTCGTCCTATTAGATAATTAGATAGCTTGCTACAGAAGCAAAATAAATGAATCATAAGATCCTAGCCAAAATGAAAGTGGAGAAAAGAGATCAAATATGCTATTCATTTGCTTTTCAAATGCAACTTTTTCGTTTTTTAAAAAAATGCAAAACTACTTACCGCACATAAGGTTGTACAGTTCAATATTCTCAAATGGAGGTACTTTTGTCTTGTATTTAAATGAAGGCCCGTAGCCTAGAAAGACTGTCTAAGAGAGAAAGACAGTAATATTAATGCTGTCAGCTGCTATGTGAGCTTTTCTGTTGCTGAAATAAAATAAAGCTCAAAAATAAAGTAAAGAACCATCAGGGATTAGCTCTTTTCTTTTCTTATGTTAAAAACAGCCACCCTGAACAGCCCTTTTTATATGTCCAAAACATGCTTTTTGGCTCTCTTTTTATAAGATTAGCTAAAGCACCTCACTGTTCCCAATTTTGTGCCAAGACAGCAAACAGAATTTATTTTAGTTCTTTTGAAATATAAATTGTGGTCTTCTTGTGGGGTCCTTGGTGCTCTCTGAGCTTGGTTGTTTTCTTGCAGCTGTTCCATTACAAACTAGGCAACACCATAGGTGCACTGATGATGTTACCTAGTTTGGTAATAAAACATCACGTGAAGTATTAATACCACTTTACAATGTCTTGGTAAGGCCACACTTGGAATACTGCATCCAGTTTTGATCACCACGATGTAAAAAAGATGCTGAGACT
>NW_015386883.1:225138-252327 GCF_001527695.2 Protobothrops mucrosquamatus
CCCCCCGTTTGATATTTTATTCTGGTTTCATCCTAAAATATTTCAGCGCAAACCAGGGGTCCCCAACCTGTGGGCCCTGGCCAACTACTGGCTCGTGGCCTATTTGCAACTGGGCCCTGTGAGGGCGGGCCAGGGTGCACACATGCATGCACACAGCCCCATTTGCGAGAGTGGCAGGGCCGATGCTTGGAGCCCCACTTGCGCGAGTGGCACCCCAAAGGCTTCTCTGTTGTGGGAGAGGAGCTGCACTTCCAAGCCGCCAGCTCCTGATGCTCCAAAAGCGGAGCTCTGAGAGAAGAGGCTGAGTGGGACAAGCACACCCTGCTCAGCTTTGCTGATTCAGGGAGGCTGCCTGTGCAGGACACCCGATCCACTTTGGGAGCGTCGGGCAGCTTTGGTGAGTCTGAAGGAGCAGGAGATCGCGCCCCAAAAGGCTTCTCTTCTCCACGCCAAATGGACGAAAGGCTTTGGGGGAGCAATCTAGTGCTTCCGTCCCTTTGCAAACGCTTTTGGCGCAGAGAAGCCTGAAGGAGCTGAGACCGTGCCTCAAAGACTTCTCTCTTGCGTGAGGGGAGCGGTGTGCGTGTGTGTCTGTGTGTGCACGCACAGGCCCATTGCTCACATGGCCTGGTTCCCCTCTCTCTCTCCCCCCCCAAAGCCGGGCCGCCAAGTTGCAAAGGTTAGGGACCACTGGTATAAACCACCTGGTATATCCAAAGATGAATAAAATAAGCTGCAATGAATCTTTAAATATTTTCTCACTACCCACCGCGGTAAGAAGATTAAAGAAACGTGACTTAAAATTAAAATATACACTGATAAGTTACTGTAAGATATATATACCAACAATGCTACTTACTGATTACTATCTACTACAACAAGCAGTTTATTGCCTCTACCTGCATACTGTTGATCTTATTGTCATAGCCATGATCTCCGTGAAAATAGCATTTCCCAGTTATTTTCCTAAACACATCTCCAGGCCTCCTAAAAACATTAAGAAGATTCTTGAATATACCAGCAGTTAATTTCTATAAACATTAAGGTTCTACTTCCAGTGGACTGCAGAAAATATTGTGGATTTGCTGATCTACAAATCTCTAAAGAAACAGGCAACTTTTGTTTTCTTTCTCAAATGGTGGTTGAGGACAGCAGTATTCTCAGCAAGCCACAATGACACAAAAATAACAACCCACACAGTAATACCATTGTACAAATCATGCCTCTATGTAGCAGCATCTCAACAGCTGGAAAGTACATAAAGTTTGTGATTAATACCATTGTATCATGATGCATGTTTCACATAGTTCAAGTCCTTTTGATGGCATATATGTGCTGCCATCAACCTCCATCATAAGATTAGTGCCTTTGATAAGCATATCATAGGAGCATTATATAGAAGATGCATTAGAGAAAACAAATCTCTCATAGAAATTCTAAAAACAATGTTAAGTTTTTTCTTAAAAAATAAGAACAATTTTTAGTACATCTTGACTTAAACCTAGTGAGCTTTCAATAGCTGGGAAACACTGTTTTACAGGCTAAATCTGGCCTCCAGGTTGGCTAGTGGCTATTGTTTACTACCTAAAATTGCTTTTGTAAAATAAAGACACTTTGAATAGTAGGAAGTCTGGTCACCTAAATTATGTTAGAATGTTACAGTTGTTTAACTCAGAAGACACTATGAAATAAGGAATCCATGTTGCTCTTACTACATTTTTGAGCCAGAGACTTACTAAAATATATTTTACAAATTCCATACAGATTGGGTTCCAAAGTGTCATATCACAACTGATTTCTTAATGGTGGCCCAAAATCACACTGAATTAATCAGTTAAAAGAGTTTGCAGACGTCATATTTGGATAAATGGGAGGTCTACAGCAAGTCAAAAAGATAAGAAAATTCATATTTATTTACTTGGCCACGTGCCATCTTCTTTCCACCAACAAATGAATATCCTCAATTCTTCGGTTATTTGCATAATGCAAACGCTTGGGAAGATGTTGCTTCAAGTAAGGTTTGAAATGCTGGTCTGGCTTCTTGCACTGAAACAAATGAAGTAGGTTCAGAAAGGGGCTATGGAAGACATTGGCCAACCTAGCTGTTAACTGAAATAATCACTGTTTGTTGAGGATGAACAATGCCCATTTTGTAGACATTGTAAGACTAATCGTGAGATTGTAACCTGGAGAAAATCTATGTGGTCATGAAGAGCTGACATTGATTTGACAGCCCATCAATCAATCAAGACCAAGGGTGGGCAATTAATTTCTCCACGTTGAGAAACTGGGACTGTTGTGGACGGCCCCACCAATAGGGCTATGAACGTGTGTAGGCATGCAAGCATGCATGCACATATTTTTTAAAAATAGCAGTCACCTTCAAAATAAAAGCAATGCACTTGTATTGCGTACATGGCATACATTTATTTATATGCGATTTCTAATTTCCGATTGACCTCATGTGGGCCGGACAAGGAGAAGGCCAGATGTAGCCCAAGGGCCATAAAATGCCCAGGTCTGATAAAGACCAAATGGACCATTGATCCATTTTGTATCCTCGCATCAGATTCTCCTCTGTCTGAAAGCAACTCCAAAATGGCTTTTACCCATCATTTTAACTTAGTTTCCCTTTCTTGAGTGAAAATGTTGGGAATTAAACTGCTAATGTTCTGCAGATGTTCTGCAGTGGTACAGCCCCATTCTATAAAACATGACAAGAACCACCATAACCATCATACAACTTTCTCCATGGAAACTACACTTATGAGGATTCCTCTGAGAACACTGACTCTTCACTTAAAGCCACACCCAAGTTAATAAATCCAAATATACACAGCTATCTTTTTTTTTAAAGTGCTCTAAGAAGGGAGAGTACTAAGGAGATACTTACTGTGAGATTGGCCACAATGGCTTTGGGGTCAACTGTTATGTGGATGGGGAGATTTCAAACAGAAAGAAAAAGAAAAGTCAAAATTGAGCCATTAGTTGAGTTTTCAACACACAAATGTTCATATGTAATTAGGAATGTAATGCATAATTCATATACATTAAACTAAACTATAGGTTTGGCTATAGTTTTCCTGACAGAAGAATCACTGCTACTAAAAAAGCGAAGCTCAGATCTTAAGATGAAGATCTGCTAGAACAAGCTTGGCCCACTCTAGAACCCGCACAAATTGTTTTGCAAACATTTGCAGAAATGCACTGTCTAATTTCTCTTTGCTGACAATTCTCAGGGTTTACTTCATTGTGAGGCAAAAACATTTAGATCTCAAGTTTTTTCCCCCAAAGATCTGGTTCTATTTAACAATTAGTCTGATCAATTAGGTAAATTTACCCAACTTATCTATCAAAAAAGCAACTGTCTTTTCTGAACAATAACTCTGTCTCTCTGAAGGTGGAAGAACCTTTATAAATATATTCCCTGCCATCGTATCTGTTGGAAGCCAAGGTCAGAGACAGCGCAGAAGAAAATGGACACATTTCAAGCTACAGGGTGAATGTAGAAAGGTAAACTTACATTTAACATTACTATTAGCTTTGGCACGAATACGCCCTAAAGTTCCTGGTATCAATGTTATGTCATCCACGTTAGACAGATAGTTGGTCAAATATTCAGTTCTTTCGCAAGTAACATCTTCCATTCCTACAGAATAAGCAGCACCACTGCATTATTGAAAGAAGTATGTTTAGACATTTGCTATTCAGATGTTGAAGAATGAGATATCTTTATATCACTTTTAGCTTTAAAAGTCATATTGTTTAGATCAGGAGTCCCCAACCCTCTGTCCCTGGACTGGTACTGGGCCATGGCATGCCAGCAACCAGTCCGCACAAACAAGCAAAGCCCCATCCGTGGGATGCAGGCACCACACAAAACCACACACTCTCTGGTCTGTGGAAAAACCTTTCTCCACAGAACTGGTCCCTGGTGCCCAAAAGGTTGGGGACCTCTGCTTTAGATTTTACAAATTTATATTTATTTTTTTTAAATGGGGAGAAATCAGAGGAAAAAAATCTTTAAAAAGGAATCAGGGGGTAAATCTATTGATCTAAGCTTGTTGTTTAATCCAGAAATACCTTCCACAGATTTAAATGATTCTGAAAAATGACTGCCATTTCAGCAATTAAAAGACATTAATGCACTGGATTAGGTTATAAAGATTAAAGTATTCCCACAAATGTAGACTAAGTGGCAATAAAAAGAGGATTCTAGCCCCTGAAGTTCTGAACAGCAGCCAAGAAGTCTTATCAAGTTAGCCATTGTGCCCGTCAAAAATGTGAATTAGAGAATAAAGTTATATGAGATCATCAAATCTGTTTATAATCAGCTAAAACTACTTTTGATTTTTTCTAAAAAACCACAAAACTGCACTATGAATTAGCTGTTCAGAAATCTGTTCACAATCAATCTGTTTTAAAAACTTTGTCCCTCATCTTAGGCTGAATCCATACTGTGTGCTGGCACATCATAATTTCTATATTTAAATGCAATTTCACTTGAAATACAGCTCAGTTTAACAGTCCCAAAGATGCTTTTTCAAGAGGCAACTGGACTTTCTTTGTTTTTCCTCAAAGACATTTTGCTTTTCAAATGTCTTCAAGAAAAACAAAGTTGCCTCTTGAAAAAGCACTTTTGGGGAAACCATGACCTGAATGACTGAGAATCTCCACAGACACTCAGTTTAACAGATTAATAAAATACCTTCCAACAGAAATGGGGACTTTTCTACATAAAAACCAAGGAAAACTTTTTTAATTACCATGATCACCCACAAAGATAATGTTGGCACATCGGTGTAAATTCAGCTGCTTTAATCCATCCATTAGTTGCCCAAGGATCTTGTCAATATCTCTTAGTGGACCTAACATCTATATATGCACACATATTTACACAAAGAGGAAGAATTAATCTTTTTTTAGCTGTATTACAAGTAAACACTATCAACCCACTCAGTTTTCATCTGATGATACCAGATGAATACATATCATTATGTATGTTTACATAAACTGCTATAATTATATCAATTGTACTATACTGTATTATATTATATTAATCTCTCTGAAGCACTGCTTTACGCCAAATATCAATATAGTCCAGAATTATGGTTCTTGTATGGCTAACCAGAAGTTTTTGGAAAAAAGAAAAGATTGGTAACAATAACTTCATTCACATTATTCCTTAGCAACTATTTTCAGAGATATTCTGACTCATCCCTCTGAGTAACTGAGGTCTAGAGATGATTGATATTGTTTATCTTTCAGGTATTTATTCTCTTTCATTATATTCTTATTATGAGAATTATGAGAACATTAAGATATTTGGAGTATCTTATTATATTCAAAACAGCATTATCAATACTAATAATATCTGAAATAAAGAACAGATTAAGATTTTCCATAAAACCTATAATGTACATCTGAACTCTGACTCATAATATGAGAAATCATTCATTTAAAGAGTTAAGCAAACCTGAAGACATTCTAATAAGCTTAGAGTTATATTATAATGTGCACCCATAGTCTTCTGATGTTGGTGTTAAAGAATATCACACTTATGCTGTTTCACTTAAAAAATTAAAAGTTGTAATTAAAAGCTACGGTTCTTTAACCCTTTTTTAATCCCTAAAAGCATAAGCTCATCTCTAGAAACCATGTTCTAAAATAAAGAATCAAGCATGGAACCAAGATAATTTTAAAACAGATGGTCACTTCAGTTCATAAAGTTCTTTCCAACCTTAATTTCTAACAGTACATTTATTTTAACAAGCTAGAAGATGGGAATCCATGTATCCTGCAGGTTTCATGGACCTCACTCAGTGAATGATTTTTTTAAGCAAAGTTGAACAAGAAAGAAAGAAAGAGAGCTACTGGACATATATAAAGCATGACACAGAAAAAGCTTTTTTCCATTCTCTCTTCCCTTTCAATGTGGGAACTCTAATGTTCATTACAGGGCACATTCCTGAATCCCAAATGAGTGTTTTGAGTAGCTCTCATTTGTTTATTTTAAGGCAAGATTTGTCTTTGATAATATTATGGTATTGCCAAGATAAAAAGGATAGCAACCCTATTTACATCCTATGTCCAAATTCATCACGAAAGTCTGAAGGGACATTTCATACTGTGAAACACTCAAACATCATCTTGAATCCATTTCTATAGGTCCACATGGTCAACCTTTCATCCTTTCAATCCATGTTTAAGCCATATCCATGTCCTATACTGATTCTATATACAGAATGAAGGCACCTTGTGGATACAGGACTTCCTTACAACCATATTTTCATTCAACTTGATCACTGAGTGTGATTGTTCAATAGATACGATAGCAGCCTCAGATAAATTTTCTTTGGAGTTACTGATATTCATTGCCTCAAAATATTCATAAAGCTTCAAGCAACATCCGGCATTGCAAAAATTTGATACCATATAATTATAAGTCATGAAATTAGGAATTAGAAAGGACCACAGACCAATTCTTATGAAAGAGGCTTCATTTGATATCTCCTGCTAAAGGAAACCAATAGTGACATATCATGTTGTGAACAGGAGTAACCTGGCAAAATTTCTTCAACCCTTTGCAAGTATTACAGGTAGAACTTTCCAGAGAGCCAAATAATAAGTTCCAAGAAATTCATTTTGACTGAAAAAATTAACTGTAAGAGTGACAATAAGCATGCTTTTACAGGCTAATCCAATACTATCTATCTGTGGATCGAACAGTTTAAATGGATTTTTGCATCTGAATCCTGTGACATTTAAAAAAAAAAAGGATCTAAAGATTACACCAAGAGACAGAGAATGCTACCCAAGGAAGAGGGGGGAAGAAGGAAAAGACAAACACCAAATGAACCCAACTGCTTGATGGCAATCTGTGGTTGTGGCCTTTCAAGATGGCTGCACTGAAAGTTCGATTTGGAAGACGTTCCCCCCAAAGTTGGGAGGACCCAAAAAAAAAAATCAATCAAGTTGTTTAAGAGTCTCAGTGGTTGATATGTAGCAGTTTTGAAAACTTACTTTAATCCGACGGGATTCCGCAGACAAGTGTTCCATTCTAGGTACTTTTCGTCTTCTCTTGGAAGGAGCAACACGTCTTTTCTGAATCCTCTTAGGACTGATTTTTCTTTTAGGCCTTTTAGATGGAGTAAGAGGGGGCCCAAAACTACTCTCCTGTACTGACGGAGAGAGATGCTTGGACTCAGAAAAAGCTCATCTCAACATCAGATAGTTAAAAACTTCCCGTCTCCAGGACACGGCATGCCAAAACTCTTGGTTCAAACCATTTGTACTGGGTCTATGGTCATGTCAAGGTCAAGGTTGAAAAGAAGAATTTAATTATTTGTGATAATCGTCCTGGGGTCTACAGGAAACAAAATCTCTGAATAGGATGTCTGATTTGTTTGTTTGCTTGCTTGCTTAGGGGGCCAATACTCTTTTCAAGTTTATCAAGAGAAAGCAAGCATCAGTAGTAGGAGCCATTGCTATTACTGGATGCTTAACATACTTATGTTTTAAATTGTACTAACTAATCAATGCTTCACTATTGGAATAACGGTAAGATAATTCTCTTGTCCTAGAGAGAATAAATTAAAATTGTTCATATAATATTTTTATACTAGTCATTATCAACTCCATGCAGCTGGAGACATGCCCAGTTTTTTAAAGACATCCAGACTGATCTTTAATGGGGTGGGGGGAAATTGAGCAAACACACCCCGCATTTGCTTCCTGTATTATAGGATATCCTTAGATAGGATATAGGATACCATTAGATTTAGCTATATGCTTTCCACGATTATCGTGCTGTGGCATGTGAGGAAAGGCTTTAAAAATTAGGGGAGGGGAAGATATGAATGAACCATGTATTAAGAGGAGGAGAAATCATCTGAAAAAAACAGAGCTGCAGTCCCAAGCAATGCAGAGATGCTGGATGCTATTCAAACCGATCTTAAAAAGAAGCGACTTTGCATGCAACTCCAATTGACAGCTGCAATGAGAGTTCTTGGCAACTTTTAGGATCAGGTTCCCCGAACAGAGAAAGATATCACATACAAGAAGATAGTGCAGCTTATTTATTTTTTTAAAAAAAAATGGAGAAAGAAAGAAGCGAAGAGAAGGGAAGTTGAAAATTGGCAGGGATTTGCTTCTATCTGCACAGCCATTCTCCATCTTTGCTGTTCCAATCACAGAGCCATGTTCTTGGAAGATTTTTTTTTTTTAAACAGGATTACCATCTGCCATGTTGTTTCTTTGCTTTTGGACAAGCAGCTGGAAGGGAAATGCTAATCCAGTTCCATTTGTCTCTCTCTCTTTCTCTCTCTTTCCAGAAAGCAGCTTCAGTTTTCTTTTCTTTTTTTTTTAAGATAAAAATAAAATAAAAATAAAGGAGAGTAAAAAAATAAAGAAGAGAAGAAAAAGAGTTCAAGCTTCGTGCAGCCTTGATGAAAGAAGCAGCAGATGGAGGGAGGATTCTCAAGAGTTTACTCACTCTTTCCAAGAGAAGCGCAGCCAGAATTTTAACTTATGCCATCAAGTAGGTCTAATAACAAGAGTCCCCATTCCAGGGTAGCATGTTAGAAGAGCAGCCCAGCAGTCCTTAAGCGTACGGATGTTGTCCCAAGTCATTGATCATGGTAAACAGCACTGGTATAAACATTCACAAAAGGGATAGTTTCTCTTTCTTAAGAAATTAAAGCTAGGAAGAAAGCCAAATCTGTATTAATCAGCCAAGTCTTAGCTTTACGTTGGAAGAATGAGATCAATACAAGCTGAGGATGATGGGACCTAGTGTTCCAGCTTCTAGAACTGAAAGAACTAACCAATACTTGCACTTGAAACAAAAATGTCTCAAAATAGGACATTAAATACCAAGATATCATGGTTAAACATGCAATGTTTGTCAGACAGAGGATTATCCAAGTGACAGAGCTAAAAACACAAAAACAAAAAGTAGATACTGTATGAGACCAGAGAACCATGATTGGATATCTTAAATTGGTTTGTCTCGCTATAGCTCTGGTGTTATTTATTTATTATAAAATTTATTTGCCACCCATCTCGTATCCAATGACTGGTTAGGTTACTTTAAAAAAAAAAAAAGGAAGACCATTCTAAGATCTTTGTGCATTAGCTATCATTATTGGGATGCAGCCTCTACAAAACTTATTGTGACTTTACTACCCACATACAGATTGCTAGTTAATCAGTTGTCTGGTTGAACTTGCAAGCTGACAGATCAAAAATGTGTCTAAAGGTTCCTTACATCATCAACCTTCACTTTCGGTTTAGCAGTAAAGCATCTCTAGGGAAACTGCCTAGAATCCCTCTGGATTAAGGGAGGGATAAGCTGCCCAAATAAATACATTTACCAACTGGAGTCACCCTACCATGTAGAAAGTGCTCTCATTGTGAGACAATGTGGTACACTGAGCGGAATACTAAATATAAACAGAAGAGACCAAATTTCAAATCTTGATCTCAGTAAGGGACCACAACCCAAAATCATTACTAGGAAAGTCAGAAGAAACTCTCATATTCAATATTCTGATTTAGTTGGCCAACCTGGAACCTGGGCAAGACCCCTGGACTTCATTAACTCCCATCAGCATGGGCAAGACTAAGCTGAGAAGCCAGTATCATTGTATATTAAAATCAAATTTTAACTTGCAGCCAAGTTAGTTCTATAATCCTCTTGGAATGGGGAGGGTGGGAGTCGTCGATGCTCTCCGAGTTTGGTTGTTTTCTTCCAGATGTTTCATTACCCAAACTAGGTAACAGCAGCAGTGCTACTCTAGTTTGGGTAATGAAACATCTGCAAGAAAACAACCAAGCTCAGGGAACACCAAGGACCCTTCATTTCAACCCTGAGCTACAAATATTCCCCTTTATTGGTCCTCTTGGAATGATTTTGTAAATTATCTTCTAAAGGAAGAGTGTGGACCTATGGACTCCAAACCTCATTAACTGTTTTGGCAAGAATGACAACATTTCTCCTCTGGTAATTTGGTAATACAACTGGTAATACAACTCTTTTAACCAGCCTAATTTTTCCAGGGGAAAACTGTTTTGTTGTTGTTGCCCTTGTTCTTGCTTTCCAACAACACTAAAAAAAGGATCAAGGGTGAATGCATTCTACATATAATAAACTTTCCGGTGAGGATTACCACCTTCCAAATAGAAATTACATTTATTTAATTTGTAATGTATGGTCTAAGATTCCTGCCATGAATCCTATCAAAGGTGACCATTAAGATAGCAAGATACAAACAAAACATTGCTATATGCCATATCCTGAAACTATACACACAATCACACACCCACACCGTAGTAAGCATACTAGCAATAATTACATGCAACCTTCTTCACCCATAATTCTGGGCAGGTAATATTTTTTCATCTTGACACCTGAATCACGATAAAGTTTAATCTATAGTGGACTTTAATGCCTTGTTTATATTTTCCTCTGCCTATTCACAATCCATACTTCTATAGGGATGCAGTCAAAACAATCATCTTAACTATGATATGACTGTGCTATGAGTTCACAACATGCTTAGTTATACAGTAGTAACTTTCCCAAAGTAATACAAAATATAAACACATATTAAAATTGTAAAATCTTTCACAATTACATCTTTAACCTAATATATGTGCTATTTTAAGCTTGATTTCACACTGTGAGGTATTTTTCACACCAGGAGAGATTTTAGGGGTCAATCAATTAATATGATTCCAAATGGGTAAGAAAATAATTATTTTAAGGAATTGGGAGTTGGAGTCTTCTGTAATTTGTTTCCCAGTTCTATTGATTAAGCATCTTGATATCTAAGATTAAGCCCAAATGTTTAATGTTTTGCCAGCTCAAAACAAATGGGTGGAATAGGATTAGGAAAGAGGAAAGAATTGCTTTTGACTGTCAAATGCCAATATTATTGATGCTTGGAAAGGGTGGAGATGATCTCCACAACAAGAGGACTCTTTTGCAACAGTGAAGATGAGGTCTATAGCCAATTCCAGTTCTAAATTTAGTGATATCATTTTGCTCCTAGACTACCCTCTAAGTCTTACTTCTAAGAGTTTCCTGATATATTTACAGTTCCTTATATTCTTTCAAAGAATCCTGTCCAGATATAAATCAGAACATCTGTGCAATTTCCACAGGAAAAACTAACTTCTCTAAAGGTTAATAAAGAAGTCTGAAGCCAAACCTATTTTGATATATGAGATGAAGATGTCTCTTCTCCATTTCATCTCAAGGGGAAAGCAGCTTTATGAGTTGAGGGCTGAAAATTTCATTGTGGGGAGGGGAAATATGTACTTTTATCTCTGAACCCCAGACAAATAACTGCAACTGTTTTATGTTGCTTCTGATTCTCATCTGACCTTCAGTCACTATGATACCAATTGCAGGGAATAATCTAATTTGGGACTAATCAAAGCAGGGTTTGATAGATTGCAGCTGGACTTCACTGCCAAATAAAATAATTGCAAAAGCCAAAATTTGTTTTCACAAATCTGCACCTTGGGAGGAGAATTTACTTTCCCCACCCCCAAGGCTGATGCTTGAAAAGGGTGGAGATGACCTCCACAGCAAGAGGATTCTTTCACAACAATGAGAACGAGGTCTATAGCCAATTCCAGCTCTAAATTTAGCAATATTATTTTGGTCCTGGACTACCAAAATATACTGAGAGCAACAGAATCAAGTGTTGCAATAACCAGCTGGGGATTCCCAGGAGCCAAAGATATAAGAGATAAGACCCTCAAGGGCTATCAATAACCATATTGGCCAGGAAAGAGTAGAAGCTGACATCCAACATATCTGCAGAGTACAGATCTGAAGAAGGGAGTTGTACGGTAAGTGTTCTACAGTCTTGGAATAAAATCAGGAAGCTTGGATTTAAATCGTTATAATTACGTTAAGATTTTTGAATCATGCTGTTGAACAAATCAATCCTCTCCTTGTTCTCAGATACAGACATCTTAAAAGCCATTTCTTTATCCAAGACTGAAACTCTGGCTAAATGCTTGCCACACTCTGATTAACTTTAATAAGCCCATCAGCAGATGCATAAAATTGTTTTCTATGGTGTCAGTGATCTGCCAGTTTAGCAATCTCTGCCTGGAGCTGCAACCCAACACTGATCTATTCTTTCCATGTTCTCCCAACCCTGTTGGAGCTGTTTGTTTAAGCAGCTCTTATGTGGCTGGGAGAATATTCCCTCAGAATCTATGATCAAAGGTTAACTGTGTAGATCTTCCTTGTAGAACAGCACTTTACTAGAACTTGAGGTAACAAAATAATTAACCTCTGTGCTTGGAACTTGAAAGAGTTTTTCCTCAAACTTCACATTGGCTCTGGATTCACAGAGAGGAAAAGGAAGACAGTATTACAGTTTCAGAATTCCTTGCCCCAATGCCATTGCCAGAGTTCAGTGTGAATTAGGTCTCTGCCCTGGATTTCAAGGCCAAAGCACAGGATCAACAAAATATATAATTGGACCTCAGTCATACAAGTGATTTGGCTGCATTGATGGATTTTAACTGGATGTAGATTCCAGACTGCCCACTTAATGATCATTCAATCATCTCTCCACCTTCTACCTTTTAAAGCAATGTTTCTCAATTTCAGCAACTTTAAGAATAGGCGGACTTCAGTCAGCTTAGGAATTGAAGTTCACCTGTCTTTAAGTTGCTGAAGTTGAAAAACACTGCTTTGAAGCCTGTCTGCTTATTCTCCCTGTTTCTATCCAAGTGGCTAACATCATTTATGGTTATGGCTAGAAGCAGTTAGATGAGCCTCCTGACTTAGCACATCATGCAGAAAGTAAACATTGCATAAACAATATGTGCGAAATTACTGAATTATTATAAAACACGAAAAATGCTCCTTTCACACCCCAGCGCTTAAAAAAAAACCCTAGTCAACCTTGATTATATCCAAGAGTAGGCTTGCAAGTCTTTGATGATAATCCTAGCCCTGTCAACACATACACACCCACACAGACACAGACATAGATCACCAGTCCCTGAAACTTTAAGCAGATGGATAATGTTATTAACAATTTAGTCCTCTCTATAAATGTAGTGTCTAGTTTCAGAAGGCCCTATTTCCTTTGGAGGCTTATAGAGGTGTGAACAATTAACTAGCTTTAAACAATTTGATTCAGGACTAGCAATACAGGTTCATATGATGATAACAAAACCCAGAGCAGCAGGATTGCATTCCACTTATGGGCAAAGATGAACTGTACTAACCTCAGAGCTAAATGGACCATATCTGTGGCCAGCCATATCTGGTTGGTCAGAGTAAAATGCATAAGCGTAAGGCCTGAAAAGAAAAGCAGACATCAGCAAGTTTCATTTAGCATGCAATTCTCACTTTCAAATACTGCAATTCCCTAAAATTATAAATTCGCCCCATCCCTCAGAATAAAACAAATGGTTTTATTGGATTTAGAGACGGTGAAGAAATAAAAATCAATGTATCCAGTAAAATATTGCTGGAACTTTGCAACAAAGGTAAACAAAGCCTGCTGACTGGAAATTAGCAATAACATTTCAAACCATGAGGATAAGTTTGCTTGGTTTTGCATAACTCCGAGGGTGTCTGGTAGTGTTTATGAGATTGGGGAGTGTTTATGAGAAAGCCACTGTCTATTGGATTGATATTCACTGTCTGTAGCAGTAGCTTTAGGAAATCCCAACTCTACTATCAGTCTGCCCAGACAGAATTCTAACGTTTGTGATACAAACTATGAGGTTTGTACATGCAAAGCTGGAGCCCACTAAATACTTGTTCCAGGCTTTGCTTGAAGAAGTCTGCTGTTAACTTGCTGAGACACAGCCAGAGAAGCTTCTGATAGTAATCTCTCCCCAGGTGTCAGGTGCAAGCAATCAGATCCACATGAGAAGGGTTCAAGTTGAGTTGAATACTTTATTTGGTCAATTGTGATTAGACACACAAGGAATTTGTCTCCGGTACAGAAACTCTCAGTGTTCATGCAAACAGAATAATAATACCAATAAAAGGGGGTGGGGGGGAGAGATAATAAATAGGATAAACAGATAATAAAGAAGATAATAAATAGGATAAATAATAATACTACAGCCATACTACATGGGTAAGTATACATAGACATTAGGCAGCACTGTGAGAATTAGAAGTTCAGCAGAGTGAAAGCATAAGGGGAAAAACTGTCCCTGTGTCTAGTTGTTCTGACATAGATTGGCCTATAGCACCATCCCGAGGGTAGGTCCAAGATGTGAGGGGTCTGCAGATATTTCCTCAGCCCTCCTTCTGACCTGCACAACATGCAGGACTTCTGTGGAAGGTTGACTACTTCATTGTATTCTACATACAGTACAAAACAAGAAACTCCCCAGACTGCTCGCCCTTCCCTGGGAACAAACAGATAAAGTTCCATGGAATTTTAACGGGAGTTAGTGCTAGGAATCTTGTGGCTGCAAGAATAACTCAAGGTTATTCTTGAGTCCCTCTTCCTTGACTAGATGGTAGTTTCCCAAACACCCAGGAGCATTCTGGACTTTCCCTTTCACTTTCACTTTGCTGGGTTATCGTGACAGTATGGGAGCAAGTTCAGGCAGGGTTCTGACCTGGTTTGCACTCTTGTTTATGAAAAAAAAACACAACGACAAAGAATCAGAAAGCTGCCATTTCATATATTTTCCAGTGATGAAACAATTTAGTGTTCTACATTGTAACTTCATTAAAACTTTAGAAAATATGCCAAAAGAGGCACAAGCACAAGCTCTTGGAAAAAACATTCAATAATTTTCTCTCAGTGATGGGAAAAGGCTACAGTTGTTCCTTCTTGGACTCTCCCTCAAAGCAAAATATGATGCCATGTATTCTCAACTACCCAATTAAAAAATCTTGATATCTGCCCAACTCTTGGGTTATTATTCTAAATCGGAAAATCAGAAAACCCATACATCAACAGCTTTAACCCATGCAATTAAAATTTCCCCAGTACAATGTATACATCATTAGCTCATCAATCAAACAAATATGGATGATCAAAGGTCAATTTCTACCAAAGGTATCAATAACGCATTCATTGCATTCATTGCTACAAAAGTAAGGAAGGGGACAGAGAAATGACCAACCTTTCATTGTCTGCCAGAGTTAGCCACTGCAGTATGGTTAATATTCTGCGCTCGTAAGGGATCACACTAAATGAAAACAAAGAAAAGCATGAAACCTGAGCTAGATCATTAATTTCTTACGGTCTTCATCATTAAGATAAGATGTTCCATTTATGAGCTTCATGTGGTGACTCTTCTTGAAGCCACGTTTACATCAGAAATGTCTGCCTATTACAAACCAGTTTAGCTGAATTGCTTCCTCAACAACGAATCCCAGGAATCATGGTTACTAAATTCTCAAAAAGATGTCTTGCTTTTCTTCAGCAAATTAAATGTAGCGGACTGCCCATAGGCCAGTGGTGGCGAACCTATAGCGCCATTGCCCCAGCAGAGTTCGCCAGAGTAGCAAGCATGTGGTATTTGGAAGCGACGGGGCAGGAAGTGAGCGAGCAAGTGGCGTTGGCCCCCGGGGATGCCCCGGAGACTGGCCCCCACCACCCCGGCCACAGTCACCAGTCTGCCGTGACCACTGCAGCCACGCCCACCAGTGGGCCACGCCTCCCCACCTCCCCGAGGGCACCACAATGCTCATGCAGCCCTGGCACTTTGCGATAAATAAGTGGGTTTTGGGTTGCAGTTTGGGCACTCGGTCTCTAAAAGGTTCGCCATCACTGGCATAGGCCATGATAGTTGGCAAGCTTTCTTCTCCACTGTCTGAAGCTTGATGGGATTCTTAAATTGCAGTTTTGAAAAATGGATAGGGTTTTTGTTTTAATCAAGGGAGACCAGAAATATTAAAACTGGGGTCATCTGGTCAAGCCAAGTGGTGGGAAATTCATGATAAATACACTAAAGTATATCCTTAAGAACGTGTAGCTCAACAAATGAAATGTAGGTCAACAACCAAACTTTTCTTCCCTATGATGTTTTAGCAGCTATCAGCACAATAACTTTAAAATAATAGGAAATATTTGTAGCTTGGGTTTTAGATATTGGCTGTGGTTTGTTCTCCAAGCTTATTTTAATATAATTCCTGAATGTTTTGTTACCAAACTAGGTAATACAATCAGCAGGTTTTTCTTGTCCTATTCTCTTCAGCTCAAGACACTTATGAGCTAAAGAGAAGAGGACAAGAAAATCCTGCTGATGATGTTACCTAGTTTGGTAATGAAACGTTCAGGAATTATATTAAAATAAGCTTGGAGAACAAACCACAGCCAATACAATAGCTTTAATTTAAAAGGAGAAATAACACACATTCAGAGTGGATAAAACTATCAATGTCTACTTGGGATTGTGGCTAGATACTACCTTCAGCATGACATATTGATGGCTGTGTAACAGGCCACAACAAGAGGATCCTGCTTTACATACTTACAACCAGAGTCAAAATTATAACAAGACCCCCCCAAAAATACAGCCTGGTTTTGAAGTGCAATGGACTCTCCCCACTTGGGGTCACATGATCACATTTTGGGTGCTTGGCAACCAGCCTGCATTTATGGCTGTTTTGCACCATCCTGCAGTCATGTAACTGTCATTTATCTTTTTTTTTAACCCAAAACCGGCCTTTAGTTCCAGTTTTGGACAAAAAAAAACCCCGCCCATTGCGGAAAATGGTTTGCTTAACAACTGCAGCATTCAGTTAACTATCTCATGGTGACTTGGTTAAAGACCACTGCAAAATATCGTAAAATTGGGTCAGTCATGTGATGACCCACTTAACGATTGGCATGACTTATAAACGTAATTCTGTATATAAATTGTAAGTCGAGGACTACTGTATTCATGTCTTCCTTTTATTCATCTATTCCCATCAGCCTTTTGACCACTAATACCAGATGACATTGGTTGAAACAACAGAGTATGTTAGATTAGGCACAGTCACAAAGTACTTGGTAAGTGAAGGCTGGATAATACCCTTACAACCAGAAGACACACAAAACATTTGGAAGATGGTAGCAACACTTTTACAAACATATAGAAAAACAAGCTAGCTCACTCCAACCATCACTGCAGATCATTGATTTCTCATCCCTGTGTCAATTGATTCCTGGAAGAATGTTCAATTAAGCATTGCAGAAAAAGCACTATGTAAGTAACTAGGTATTAAGAAGTAACAAAAGGAGCCCATTTTAAATATACTTTAATCTCTTCTAAAGAAGCAAGAACAGAGTGGAAAATGTGCTGTCTGATTTAAAAGCCACTAACAGGTAGGCCAAGGAAATCCATTTTATCTTTGTTTGAAAGTTAAGGCCTATTCATGTAAGAACATTTGGTTCTAAATGCCTGCCTTTAGGATTGTAGCTTTGTTACTAAATCTCTTTTGTGTATGAATTTTCACTTTCTAAAAATCAACACTTACTTAGACCAAAAGAATGTTCCAGCTTTCACGCCTTGCTTAGCAGCAGTAATCCATATCTAATGAGGAAAATGTAATCAGATTACAATGGCTCAAAATGTCTGTTATAAGAACAAACTTTCCTGCAACAAAAAAACGTTTTTAAAAACCAACTAAAAGGGATCCAAGAATTATGTAGCATTGATCAAATTCCTAAAAGAATTTAGAACCAGTAGTTTAGATGAGAAATAGAACATAAAGCCGAAGAATAAAGCCACATAAAATATATAAAAGAATGCTCAAGCAATCTTAAATTATTTTCAATCTGAGAGGATCAGATTGAACTCCTCTTTGTAAGGAGTACTAAGTAAGGATCCTTTCTGAAAATACCTGATTGAATAGAAAGATGATAACACAGTATGGAAATAGCTAAAGAAATAGCTTGAGTTAGGCTACCTAAAGTGGCTATCCATAATTATGGATAGGATAATTATGCCTCTCAAAACAATATTTAACATCTGGTAGAGATGCATATCAGTCATGATCTGAAGGGATTCTTTTGGTTGGTAATAATGTTTTCATCTTTCCAAGTGAGCTTTTTTCCTCTGGGTGTACCTGTTCATATATACTGAAGACATGCCTTTTATGGATAAATACATAGACACACACCCTCATCACTTAAACAAGTGGAAATCTTCAAAGCAGCTGTGTTACCTCTTCAAAGGACATGGCTCCTTATTGTTCAAACAGCCAGTTCAGAAGGCACTCTAAAGTGACCCTCCACTAATAGGCTTCTTAATAATATTAACAATACTTACCTTATTAAATGGTATGAAAAAGATTATTTAAGAGTACCCTCAGAAGGAAAAGGGAAAAAATATCAATAAATGTGGTAAAAAAAATTCTTGTTCAATATGCAGCTTCCCTACTTTGTCAGCCCAGAATTGTCAAATCCAATTGAAGACAGGCCTGGAATTTCCATACAGGTGCCCTTTTTGTAAATGTGTGTATTTTAATGAAGGCCTTTAATGCATAGTCAAGGGCTATTTTCAAGTTTTCAAAGTAGTTTCATAAGTCTAGAGCAGGGGTAGTCAACCTTGGCTCTTTTATGACTCGTGGACTTCAACTCCCAGAATTCCTCAGCCAGCATAGCTGGCTCAGGAATTCTGGGAGTTGAAGTCCACGAGTCATAAAAGAGCCAAGGTTGACTACCCCTGCTCTAGAGAAAGACATGGCTGCTTTAATCATTCACAGGTTTTACATAATCTAGGGTATAATATGTAGTTGCCATGCTTCAAAAAGGAGCAGGGCCAAGACAAAAAGAGAGAGAAAGAGAAGAGAAGAGTAGAGTAGAGTAGAGTAGAGTAGAGTAGAGTAGAGTAGAGTAGAGTAGAGTAGAGTAGAGTAGAGTAGAGTAGAGTAGAGTAGAGTAGAGTAGAATAGAATAGAATAGAGTAGAATAGAGTAGAATAGAATAGTTGAAAAGGGACCTTGGAGGTCTTCAACCCCCTGCTCAGGCAGGAAACCCTATACCATTTCAGACAAATGGTTGTCCATTTAGCATAGACTGAATTAAATACTGACTGAAATTAATTGCCTGTAAAAGACTGAAAGCAACTAACTATGAGATTTAACCATAATGGACCAAAGTCAAATAAAACTGAAACTTACCGGTTGACCTCCCCACCATCGGTGATTGAATTTCTCTCTTCCTCGAAGGTTAAAGATAGCATCAAACACAGGGTCATACATTGAATTTCCAATTATTCCATGAGATTCGGGATACAGTCCCTTTGAGCAAAAGTAAATGAGTTAATCAGATCAGAAGTCACATTTTATTACCTAGAATTCATAACATCGGTTTTATCTTATTGTTGTCCTCTTCTTGTGTCTAAACGTGCTACTGAAGCTTCCACTTACAATCAAAGATAATTCTGCAGGGTCCTTGGGGCTTCCTGAGCTTCTGGTTTTCTTGTGGACATTTCATTACCAAACTAGGTAACATCATCAGTGCTACTAGACGTGAAACGTCTGTAAGAAAACCAGCAAGCTCAGAAAGACCAAGAACCCCACAGTTCAATTCTGAGCTACAAACAAAATGATGTGAAGGTCATTCTGACAGAATTCCCCAAGACAATACCCTCCAGATTTGGGATTTCAGTTCCATAATCAACAGCCAGCATGAATAGGATGGAGCTGAAGATGCATTATACTTGGGGACACCACTATGGAACAATACATTTTTAAGCCACAAGTCGAGATATATTTCAATGATCAGAATTTGTCTTTTCTCAACTCTTCCTTAGATTACATAATCTTGATTATTTCTCTACCCCATGAATATAGACGACTATCCTCAAATTAATGTTTTCCTGTTTTCCTCCAATTCAAAAGAGGAAAGATGTTAATATATTCCTTAATTTCCTAGTCATGCTAATGCATAAGAAGTATTTTTAAACATATTTTTATGTATAGATGAAGAAAAAGAAAACTTACAGTTGCCAGAGTGTACAAGTTTGGGAAGGTTTTGGTCGGATAGACAGGTCTCATATAGGGGGCATGGGTTCCACAGGATCCTGAAAACAACATGATTCAATTCACGAAACATGCTAAATCTTAAAATTGGTTAACAATGCATAATATAACAAATATAACAAAGCAAACGTATTGTTATTTAAAGTAATGATTTGATTCACGTGGTATAAGAAGAGAATGGATGGATTCCCACAAATTATTCAACTCAACTATTCCTAACTATTAGTTTCTCTAATATATTGACTCTTGCCAACATGCAGTATGGATAAGAGGATAGATCATTTTTTAGCAACATAGAATCCAACAATCAAACAAGGGAAGATTCTAGAGTACAGTTCATTTCTTGAAGATGACCACATTTTTACCTGGGCATCTAGTCAAATTTTAACTCATGGAGTATAATTGCAATACAGGGTTTTTTTAAAAAAATGTGTCATTCCATTAACTATAAAACTTCAAACATTTCCAGGGTCATTGAACACATTCTCAGACATATATTTGGGCACACTATAAAGCCGGGTGTATCACATCTGCTTTGAACAGAGGAAGGCTTATGTGACATTCCTCATCAAGATGTCAAAAGCACATTGAATGTTACAAATTCAGTTTTATGTATGCCTCTTGCTTTGAATCACATAACCCAAAGTATGACATTTTTCACAAGAATTAAACAAGACCATGCAAAAATTTGAATTATAAATGGATTGTTTAGAGATATATAGATACAGATATATAGATATACATATACATATTTGTCTGTGTGTCTGTTTCTTGGAATTTGCTCTGAAAAAATATAGAATTTTATCTATTGATTTACTTCTCAGTGAACACCTCTCAAGAAAGGCTGTTATATAAATATTCATCCTATGCTAAGCTGATGTGTATACGAAATAGAACATTTCTTCAATTCAATTGATCACACAGATAGCCAGACATTTAGATTGGATTTGGCATGTTTATTCATCTATCAAATCCTTGCCAAGGGGCTGGGATAGGCAGATGTTGATGCTTGGGGGTGTTAAAGATATTGTCACAGAATGTAAGCTGTTCCAAGTCAAGCTGCCTTTTGCAACTGACTAATTTTGTCAATTGTTGATGGTGCTCAAGTGGTTCTGCAGATATTTAGGGATTGCACCCAGGTCTTCTATCACTATGTGTTGTATCTTTGCTTTTTTGCCATAGTCTTTCCATTTCTACTTGCAGCTCTTTCTATTCTGTGATGATGCTTATTATTATTTCTGTTTCCATCCAAACACTAATGGAGCCCTACCCTTTATTGTATGAGTTCAGGCAAAGTTGGCCAACCCAAACCCGCGGAAGTCATAGCCAGTCAAGAGCTTAACCATTCTGGAATATACTATTCAAGCTGCACACTTACTTAGCTTCTCAATATTGCGCATCACTTTTTCACCTTTCTTCATGTACGATGCACGGAAGCCATCCACAGAGAAAATGATCAGCGGAGGGTGAAGAAAACTAAACAACAACAATAATTTAGTAAACCAGTAGTACTGACTGCAGTAAGAGCATGCAAGAGAGAACAAAGGCAATCCAATTATCAAAAGTTTTTAAAAGGTTCCTAGGTATTTTCATCTGGGATACAGATGTTATACACATCCCCAAGAAAAAGGTAAAATGGCTAGGGACACTCTGAAAGCACATATTCCATAGTTTAAGGCAGCTTTTTCTCATCTCATTCTAGGAATATTTTACTGTATAACCTCCAGCTATTGCTTTTTGGGGACTATTTATTTATCGAATTTACCTATTTATTACTTGTGTTTGCTTTCTATTGGTTTAATGTTGTACGCTGCCCAGAAAGTGACGTAGGTTATAGGTACTATGATATAAATAAAATAAATAGAAAATTCAGGAAAGCTAACTTGAAAATTATAGGAGATCAGATCGTAACATAGATTAGATCTTATTAGGACCAGATTAGAAAAGGCCGTTTTAGAATAATGATCATGAAAATAAAAATGCATACAATTACTGAAATAAGATAGAGATACTTGATGTCTTTTCAAAGCTCAATACTTTTTTCAAAGAGATTTTTTTAAAGCATCGCCTGTAAAATTTTCATTTGAACCTGCATTTATCCTGATGCTTTGTTATTTAATCTGAGAAAGTACAGTTACGGTACATTAGCAGAGCCATAAATCATAAACATGAATGCTTTATGCTGCATTAAAAAAAGAGTTGACAATATTTTGTTAAAAATGCATCCAAAAACATGGCATCAATTAGAATCAGTAACCATATAATTATATCCATTTCTTGATTTGTCTGTCTAAATAATGTCCAGTTAGTTCTGCTTTAATGGGTATTAATTTTAATAATGTGAAAGAGATTAGAGCAGACTAAGGATTTAGAGTGGAACCACAGCAAACTTAATGATTCTGCTTTCAAACTGTATTGAAGAATATGATCCAAATAATAATAATAATAATAATAATAATAATAATAATAATAATAACAACAACAACAATAATAATAATAACAATAATAACAATAATAATAATAACAACAACAACAACAACAACAACAACAACAACAACAATAATAATAATAATAATAATAATAATAATAATAATAATAATAATAATAATAATATAAAGTTAGAAGGGACCTTGGAGGTCATCTAGTCCAACCCCCTGCTCAGGCAGGAAACCCTATACCATTTCAGACAAATGGCTGTAGAATATTTTTCTATGGAACACAAAGAAAATTTTTCCATTGTGCAGCTGTGTTGGATTGTAATCTATGGGGAGTCCAATGATTCTTTTCATTTGCTGGGCTTGCTAACCATTTCCTTCCTTCCATCCTCTTTTCTCACATGCATGTATATGAGTGCACAACTTAAGGAAGAAAAGACAGAGTATCGTTTGATACTCTATCTTTTGATCATAGTAATGGGAGCTCCCCATTGGAAAACATTGTGAGCTTTATTTTATATTTACATCCCTTCCCATTACTGAAGGATTCTGGGTCCCCACCAATTCTATAAGAACATTTTCAACCTTGTTTGGAGAATTTAGAATTTAGAACCAAACAATTACAATGGTCCACGAAGTGCAAATAATAACAAACCACCACCTTTAACTAAACTGAGGTTTGCAAAACGTTGGTCCAGGACTTACAAATGCCGATTGAGCCTGAAATTTCCATTGAGACAGTTTTATGAGAATTGTGATTTAGCCTGACCTTTTTTGCCACAGTTGTTAAGTAAAATCACTGCAGTTGCTAAGTGAATCATGCTGTTGTTAAGTGAATCTGGCTTCCCCCATTGACTTAGCTTGCCGGAAGTCAGCTTGTTACAAATGGTGATCACATGACTCTGGGACACTGCAACTGTCATGAATACATGCCAGTTTCCAAGTGACTGAATTTTGATCATGTGCCCATGTGGGCATGCTACAACAATTGTTGTCAAGGTTCCGACTGATGAACCCAACCGAGCAAGCACCATCGAGATGATTCGATCTCTTAATGCAAAACTTTATTGAGTACATCATTTCGGCACAAATGAAGCAAAACCAGCTCTGGCTATTTCCCACGCAATCCATTACAGTTAAAATATAGCATTCTCCCTCCCCCTATTAGTGCAAGTCATATGGTCCAATCAAGTGTCAAGATATTGTTATGAGAAAGTGTCTCTGTGTGTTTGCAAACATCTGAAATGTCCTTGGTTCACACGGGCTGACTTCTTGTTGTCTGGAGCTTGCATTCCATTTCTCCCTCTCCTCCCCACTAGTGCGTTGGCAAGCCGAGAAGCAATAATGGTGGCAACATCATACACGCACTTCGAGCTTGACAGTTGTAATATGAAAATCAGTCATAAGTTAATTTTTTTCAGTGATGTTGCAACTTCAAACAGTCATTGAACAAATGGTTTTAAGACAACAAATGGTAAATCAACTAGCTAGTTGTATTTGGTCCTGGACACACAAATCCTGTGGTCTTTTGATCAGCATGCCTTGCTTCTTATTGAGTTGGACAGGATGGATTTGGAAGGATATGAATATTTTTAACTTCATGCTGATTTTTGTGGATCAGGCAATTCCCATGTTAAAGAAGTCACATAACACACAACTAATTTGGCAACCAGGGTAAGCCAAAATAATTTCTTATTTCAAGTAAGTAAATAAAATGAAGAACTGACCCTGCTGGGCATTCTGGAGTTCGAATATCCTCACAATCATCCATGACCCAAGGAGTGTCTCCTAAAATAAAACACATGTAATGTGGAGTTGGGTTAGGTTTCAACTAAGTCATGTGCATTATAATTGCCTAGATTTATTCTCAAGTAAACAGACATTGGATTGCAACAGCAGGACTCCTCTCCATTCCCTATTTTGGTTTAAGCCCCAATATGGTATCTGGAGTGACCATGTACATAGCAACAATTTTTTTGATGCCTACAAGTTTCCTCCCTACCTAATTTTTAAAGTTTATTTTCTTTTTTTTAAAAAAAAATTGGAAATAAGCATGCCAAAAAGTCGTGCCAGTTTCAAACCAAGCTGGCATTTCTAGCAATGCTTCTGGATTCCAAAAAGGTTGAAGTTGCAGTCTGATGGTTAATGTCAGGTACAAAGAATCAGGACCACACATTAAGCTCCAGGTACAGTGAGCTGATTTATTGCTCATGCCTCTATACAAGTATCTAGCTGGTGCTAGATAAGAGTTAATGGAATTCAAGAAGAGTTGGACATAGAACATTTATGGGAATATGACCCCAGGCTGATTACTCTCTTGACTCTGCCCCCAGGTTCACCTGTCCTTCTCCTATAGTTATTTTGCTTTCTGGTAGAAGGATATCTTTTAGCTGGCCACAGCAGTCATGACCACTGTCTTTTGAGAAGGACCACAACCTGATCTCATAAATCCAAAGGTGCCCATAAGCCCCCAGAATTTGGAAATTATGCAGATATGTCTAGAAGGAAGATATATTGTATTTGCTAAGGTAACAACACTCTGTTGGCTTGTGAGTTACATCCTATTAATTATAATTTAGTATATCTGCAAGTCAGGTAACAATGACCTATTCTACAAATCATGATGTAATAAAATCTTGATTTAGTGAGATATGTGAGCTGAGCTTTTGTCTAATGTATGCTCACTCTAATTTTCCTTTCAGTGACAAGCTTCAACATCAAGTAATCTAGCTGGGCTCTCTAAAAAGTAGATAATTTGTTAACAAGGTCTGCAGGCATATATGTATCACATGCAGTCGCATTATTAATGCCACTCTGAAGCAAATTCTGGGAGCAGAATAGCTGTCCTCATGTCCACCTCATCCTTGCCTTTAGCGTTACAGCTTCCAAAACCTTGCCTGAAGAGAACAGTGTTGCAAGATGCAAACTTGGACCTCATGACGTCAATTGCGGAAAATAAAATCCTCAGCTCTCTCCACTTAATAGCAAGCACAAATGCAAAACAAACTCTCAAAGTTAATATTATCAGTGGAAACAACTTTTGAAGGGGTAGCTATGTTTGTTGGTTGCAGCAAGGACAGAGAAAGCCTTGTGGCACTTACAGACTGACAGATTTGTTATGACACAAGCTGTCATGGATTAGCTTTTATGGAGCCACAGCCTTTTTTGTTTTTAGCAACAGAAGTCCATGTTTGTATTATAGGGGATGCAGAACAGAAATCTGAATTAGTAGGGTTAGGAAAAAGGCACCGTTCTGGATTCAAGTAAGAGACAGAATAGATGCATTTACAAGGGTTTTTTTTTTAAAGAAATAAAGTTCAAAAGATATTCAGGGGTAGTTCAAAATAAAAGAGCTTTGCTTGCAGAACAAACAACCAAAATGGTCGGGCTATGTTTGAAGAGAAATGTTTGTGGATCTTTTCATGTTGACCTTGAATAGAAGAAACAAGTGGAGAGATAAAACAATGTTCCTCTGAAATAATGTATTATTTTAATGAAGAGCCAGTTTGGTCCATTGGTTAAGGTGCTGGATTAGGAAAAGGGGAAACTAAGTTCTAGTCCTGGCTTAGACCAGTTGGGTGATTTGGAGCCAGTTACGTTCTCTGGGTCCTGGTCATTTCTAAAAATGTGGCCATCAGAATTGCATGGAGCTATTCAATCTCCTTTTGGTTGGGGCTAAGTTATGGAGTCCTTTCTCTATTCCATACATTTCCCTCTAAGGGTCCTTGGCCAAAAATAAATAAAAAACTTACCAAAACTGAGGAAGTTAACCCATAGGTAGAAGAACTGGGTTAATGGCAAAAAAATATATATCTGATCCTACAGACTCCTTGGGGCTGTGCAATGGCTCAGCGGTTAAGATGCTGGGCTTGTCAGCTGGCTTGTCAGTCCAGATTTGAGGCTCAAGCATCACGTGACGCGATGAGCTCCCATCCTCGCCCCAGCTCCTGCCAGCCTAGCTGTTTGAAAGCATGCAAATGCGAGTAGATAAATAGGTACCACTTTGGTGGGGAGGAAACAGCACTCCGTGATGTCATGCTGGCCACATGACCACGGAAACATCTGGCTCAAGTGCTGACTCAACGGCTCTTGAAATGGAGATGAGCAACGTCCCCTACAGTCGGCAACAACTAGCGGAGTAAAATCCACAGGGACTCTTTTTACAGACTCCTTAAGAAGCTGACATCTTCCTACTGCGTTCAGACCGCCATGCACTCAGCAAGAATTGTTATGGTTATCACAGGACATGCTTTATCAGGGCTGGACTGCGTGATCATCCCTGCAGAGCTAGTAGCTGCAACCCTTCAAAGCTTCTTAATATATATAGGAAGAAAAAAATGGGAAGGCATACCTTTGCAAACCACTTGATAGTTACTACAGCAGTCCCCTCTTGATAAACAGTCTTCTGAACAGTGGCAGGCATGGTCTTCGTTCCTGGTCTCTCCACAGCGCTCTTTGGTACATTCCCAACCACCAGCTGGTGTCGTCACAAGGGCAGAAATGTTTTAAAAACAAAGCAGCACATTTTGAGGCAACCGAATTGGATTATAATCACTCAGGATCACCTGAGACCTTCACTGAAGTCTGTTGTGAACATTCTAAAAAGGCAGTGCAGAAGACAAGGGCAGGTCTACAAAGCTTGGCTTCTTAGAATATCTGCTTCATGACCGTAGCATGGAAATACACTACCCTTTTCTAGCAACTATAGATAAATCATTCTGGGCTGAAAGAGTTGTCATGTTGGTTCCATATTTTCTAAACAGC
>NW_015386884.1:0-46376 GCF_001527695.2 Protobothrops mucrosquamatus
ATGGATGGATGGATGGATGGATGGATCCTCCAGCCAAGCTCCCCCTTCTCCTTTTGAACCTCCAACTTACTCCACATGGTGGCCCCTTGGACCTCTGCCTTCTGACCCTTCCTGTCTTCTTTGTTTTCTTCCCAGCAGCTGGGGGAGGGAGGCTGATGATCCAATTCCTGCCAGCTTCCCAGAGGAGACCACCATCACCTCCTGGGGCAGAGCCCACTTCGGATCCACCTGATGGAAATCTCAGATGACTCTCCCTCCTGCCCCTTCACTGCAGACGCCCATGGTCTTCCTGTCAGCTTTCTAGAGGAGCCTTTGGGAGTAGGGGGCTTCCGTGGGCCTCCCAATGAACTCTATTACCAATGTGGCTAGTGGGGGGGGGGCTCCAAGGGTGGCTGTGCCCACCCATGCCTGCCTCTCCTGCCCCACAAGCTGCTTTTGCTGCTGCCTTGTCTGGACCCCAAAGAAACCCACATTTGTTTGTTTGGTTGATACTCAGGAGCTCAAAGCAGCCCCCAGTTCCCTGCTCTTTCCCTCACCACATCCCTGTGAGGTAGGCAGAAGAAGCTTTCACAGCTGAGGTTGGGTAAATTCTAAGTCGTACTGGAGTTTTGCGGGGGGGGGCTGCCCTATTCTCTCTCCTCAGAGCTTGCCAGGGGGTCTGCTGCCCTGGTTCCCCCCTCCCCCCTTCCTGCAGACTCATCCTCTCGTTTCAAATCCAACCTTGATTACAGCCATAGGGCAGCTCACTCCCGTTTCCATAGGGGAGCCCAGCACTTATGGGACACCCCCTTCCTTCCCCAGCCAAGCAGAGGGCTCAGTGTCCCAAGGGGGAGCAGCTGATAGATCCCACTTTCCCAAGAGGCAATCCACAGGTTTTCCCATGAAGAGGAGGGGCCCTCCCCCACCCTCTGAGCGTCTCTTCTGCCAAATAAACATCACGTCCCTCCCACGACAGGCTCTGATCTCCCTGATCCTGTCCGAATTGGAGGGTCACATTGATAAATGTTCTGATTATTGCTTTTTAAGGGATCTGAATCCCACATTTACCTGTCAGGTGGACAAATATCTTCATCAAGTTGCACAATTCTGAAAAAGTTTAAATTAGATATCTAAATGTCTAGGGCAGTGGTGGCGAACCTTTTAGAGACCGAGTGCCCAAACTGCAACCCAAAACCACTTATGTATCGTCGGGTGCGGGTGGGCGTGGCCCGGTGGGTGGGCGTGGCTGTGGTGGTCATGGCAGATGGGTGAGCGTGGCCAGGGTGGGCGTGGCCAGCTCGATGTTGCTCCTGGGGAGGGATGCCTGTGGGGGCCGGACAGGGTTGCGGGGGATCCAGGGGGTCTCTGGCGGGTGGGGCAGTGGGCAGGAGGCTTGTCCTGCGGGATGAGGTGAGGCAGGGCGGGGGTGCCATTGTCGCAGGGCAAGGCGAGGCAGGGGTCAGGGCGGCTGCTGGCTGACACCATTGGCCCCCGCACACAGAGGCCAGTGAGCGCATGGGTGCTGGCATGCATCCGGCCACATGGGACCTCGGCGAGTTAGCGGGCAGCTGGTTGAAGAGCACGGTTGCCATCTCCGGGGCATGGCGCGTGTGCCCACAGAGAGGGCTCTGAGTGCTGCCTCTGGCACACGTGCCACAGGTTCGCCACCACTGGGTCTAGGGTATAGCAGAGCCAGGACTGCGTCCCAAAGTACCACTTCCTCCCATTTAATTCTGAGAAGATTAAATGAGGGTGGGTGAATGTGTGTGGAAATGGTCTTGGGAGGAGAGAGATGTAATTTGGGACTTTCCGGATTCTGTTAATGCAGCCTTACAATAAAGACAGAGCACGTCCTCCTGGTTGTGCTTTTTGTTGAACTGTGAGATGAGCAGCACATAAATTTAATAAATAAATAGTCTGGACTACTTCACGAGGCTAACAGGGAATGAAAAATGGAGATGACTTAGTGGCAAAAAGGGGGCGTGTCCTCAATCAACATGAGATAATTGCACAAGATGGAAAGTTTGAAAGAAATTGAAAGGAAAGTTGTTTATTGCTTTCTGGAAGTTTCTAAAATTTTCAAATCTGGGTGACTCTTTTTCTTAAATGTGTGTCACTGGGATTCTAATGGTGGGCTATATAAAAGTGTATATCAGGGAAAATTAGTCAATGATACATTCTTCCCTCACCCCACCTTCTCCATATCTTTCAAAAATCCGGGGAACTACCAGAGGATTAGAAAAGAGCTGATGTGGTTCCCATCTTCCAAAAAGGGGGGGGAAACAGAGCCAGGAAACTACGGACCAATCAGACTAACATTGATACCTGGGAAGATCCTGGAAAAGATAATAAAAAAACAGATCTGCGATCAACTAGAATAGAATGGAGCTGGAAGGGATCTTGGAGGTCTTCTAGTCCAGCCCCCTGAGAACCTATCATCTCAGACAAGTGACTGTCTAGCCTCTTCTTAAAAATCTCCAGTGATGGAGTGCCCACGATTTCTGGAGGCAAGCTGTTCCACTGATTAATTGTCCTCACTGTCAGGAAGTTTCTCCTTAATTCCAGGTTGCTTCTCTCTTTGATCAGTTTCCGACCATTGTTTCTCCTCCTTCCCTCTGGTGCTCTGGTGAACAACGTGACCCCCTCTTTCTTGTGGTAGAAGCAAATAAAGTTATAACTTTATGGGTTTGTTAAAAACAATCATGCCAAACCAATCTTATTTCATTCTTTGACAAAGTGACTAAATTAGTAGACCAGCAAAATGCTGTGGACATAGTATACTTAGACTTCAGCAAAGCATTCGACAAAGTAGACCACAACCTACTTCTTGGTAAGCTAAAATAAAGTGGGACAGACAGCATCACCATCAGATGGATTTCTAATTGCCTGACAAACTGTACTCAATGAGTAGTCTTTAATGGTACTACATCTACATGGAGGGAAGTAAGTAATAGGGTACCACAAGGTTCCGTCTTAGGCCCAGTACTCTTCAATATCTTCATAAACTACTTAGATGAGGGGGAACTTATCAAATTTGCAGATGACACTAAGCTGGCAGGAGTAGCCAACACTCCAGAAGACAAGCTCTTCATAGACTTGAACTCTGGTCCTTATCTAACAAAATAAAATTCATTGTACAGAAAAGCAAAGTCAAGAAAAAGCAAAAGTACACATATAGATTGGGTGAAACCAAGCTTAATAGCAGCAATTGTGGGAGAGATCTTGGAGTCTTAGTGGACAATCAATTAAATATGAGCCAACAGTGTGTGACAGCAGCCAAAAAAGCCAATGCAATCCTATGTTGCATTAACAGAGGGATTCAATCAAGATTACGTGAGGTACTAATACCATTCTATAAAGCCTTATTAAGACTACACCTAGAATACTGCAACCAGTTTTGGTTCCCACATTACAAAAAAGATGTTGAAACTTTGGAAAAAGTGCAAAGAAGAGCAACTAAGATGATTAAGGGCCTGGAGACTAAAACATATGAAGAACAGCTGCAGGAATCGGGTTTGCCAGTCTAAAGAAAAGAAGAAATAGGAGTGACATGAAAGCAGTATTCCAGTATTTGAGGTGCTGTCACAAAGAAGAGGGGGTCACGTTATTCACCAAAGCTCCAGAGGGCAGGACAAAAAACAATGGATGGAAACTGATCAAGGAGAGAAACAACCTGGAATTAAGGAGAAACTTCCTAACAGTGAGAACAATTAACCAGTGGAACAGCCTTCAGAAGTTGTGGATGCTCCAATACTGGATGTTTTTAAGAAAAGATTAGATGGCCATCTATTTGAAATGGTATAGGGCCATGGTGGCGAACCAATGGCATGCGTGCCACAGGTGGCACGCAGAGCCCTCTCTGTGGGCACGCGCGCCGTCGCCCCAGTCCTAGGCCTTCAGCTTTTCGCTTTAGGCCTCCGCCGCCGTGTGCAAAAAAAAAAAAAAGGTTCAATCAGTCAATTTCAACTTCTCGCGGGGAAAAAAAGATCTCACAAAGTTGGAATTGATTGAACTTTTTAGTCCCACCCAGTCTGCCGTTACCACCGCAGCCACGCCCTCAATGGGCCACGCCCACCCAATTGGCCACACCCACCCAATGAGCCACACCCACCCAGCACCCAACAATACATAAGTGGGTTTTGGGTTGCAGTTTGGGCACTCGGTCTCTAAAAGGTTCGCCATCACTGGTATAGGGTCTCCTGCTTGAGCAGGGGGTTGGACTAGAAGACCCCCAAGGTCCCTTCCAGCTCTATTCTGATTCATATTGATATCCTGAGGCCATTCATACAACTCCACAAGGGCAAAGTGAGGGGAACCACCAACCTTCACCAATCCTTTCCCCCAAATTCAGAAGAGACAAACCAAACAGTACAAAACAGTACAACCCACAATAGAACAGAAGATACCAACTCAGTACCAAGGGGAAGATGGAACTTGGGGACATTCCCTCCGCAGCCCTTCCCCATCCCAATCTCTGTCCTGGGCCAGGTTGTCCTTGCATCCTCCCACCCCAGTTGCTCAGCAGGAGCAGCCTCAGCCTAGGGCACACATGTCAAACACAAGGCGGCCCGCAAAGTGGTTTCATGTGGCCCACGAAGCCATCCTGGAAACAGTGGGGGAACGGCCCCCGCTGCCTTGGCCCTGGCCCAGGCCGCCCAGGAGCCAATGTACAATTTTGTGGTGGCCATCTGTGCTGAGACGCATTCAGTCTTAGCTCCACAAGGCTGTCCGGAAACAGCGACGAACCAGCCCCTGCTGCGTCAGCCCCACCCCCTGGGTGCCTGCTGGGGAGGTGTCACCCTTTGTGAGCAATGCAGAAATGCACCATCGCCTGGAAGTGGCCAGCAAATGGCCCTCACCTACTTCACATATCTGGCTTGATGGGCTTCGGGGGAGGGGTTTCGGCAGGCAACGGGGCGCTCTCCTCACAGTGCTGAGAGGTTGAGCCGGGCGGCGCAAATCCCAAAAGAAACGCGAGGCCGCTCAGCTCCCAGCCTGCCCAGTTTCAGCAGGCAGCGGGGCGCTCTCCTCACAGCGCCAAGAGCTGAGCCGGGTGGTGTGAATCTGATAAGTGCAATGCTGCCTAGCCCCCAGCCTGCCCAGTTTCAGCAGGCAGCTGACGAGCTGACGAGCTTCACACCGCCCGGCTCAACCTCTTGGCGCTGTGAGGAGAGCGCCCCGTTGCCTGCCGACACCGGGCAGGCTGGGGGCTGGGCGGCATTGCGCAGGTAACGTTGACTCTCACACTGCTCATGGCATCCCCTCCCCCAGAGCCCACCAAGCCAGATATATGAAGTAGGTGAGGGCCATGTGCTGGCCACTTGCAGGCGATGGTGCATTTCTTCATTCCTCACGAAGGGTGACACCTCGGCAGCTGCATTTCTTGCCTGTTTTTCTCTCTCCCTCATCTCAAATATTTCCCCACCACTCTGTTCTTAGGAAGGAAGGAAGGAAGGAAGGAAGGAAGGAAGGAAGGAAGGAAGGAAGGAAGGAAGGAAGGAAGGAAGGAAGGAAGGAAGGAAGGAAGGAAGGAAGGAAAGAGAGGGAGGGTCTGAGGGAAGTCCTGCCTTAGTCCTGCCCTGCTGCCCTTTTACCATCCCCTTGCCCCTTCCTGGCCTATCCTGGGGGTCTCCCATCCTATTGCTAAGGCAGCTTTGGATACAAAGCCGGGTCTCCTCCCATGGAGAGGGAATGGGCCTCCCTCTGACTTTGCCCTCGTACCCATCATGAGCAACCTGGTTAAGGAGACCAAGCACAACAGCAGCAGCCTTGAGGAGGAGGTAAGTGCAGCTGGGTGCCCCCTTGGGGAAGTGGGGCTGGGCTTGGTGCCGCGGGTGCTTGAGGGCCGGGCTGGGCATTTGACCTCTGCTGCCCAGGGCTCCGGGAAGCCCGCGGCACCATCTAGCCCCCCCTCGCATGGCCTGAGAGGAACAGTGAGGCTCCTCCAGTGGACCACGCCTTGGCACTTGCCCTGGTCCCCCCCCCTTCTGCAGAGACCCTCAAATCTGTCCCACTCCTGCCCAGGCCCCCACAGGCACCCTTGATGCGAACGATGTAGAGCTGGCCACGCCCACCCAGTAGGCCACACCCACTCCCTCCACGCCCACCCACTAGGCCGCACCCACTGTGGCCACACCCATCTGCCCCCCCCCGAGGGCAACTGCAATGTTGATGCGGCCCTCAATGAAATTGAGTTTGACACCCCTGGGCTAGGGAGTCCAGAGCAGTTAATCACCCTCCCTGAAGGCCACTAAAAAGAACAAGAAAGTGTGGGATGTCGTAGAAGATACAACCGGTGTAGGCGTCACAAGGTTCCTCCCAGACAAAGAGCTTTGCAGAAGTTAGGCAAGGTTTCATTTTGCTAGCATGTCGCACAAAAGCGTTCTCAGACTGTGGTTCTCAATCCTTCTCTTGGGAGCTGGTAAGTTGTGTTTCTGTTACTGAGTTTCTAGTATTAGATGCTGTTTATTGGTTGGTTTCCTTGAGTCCAGGCAGGATCTTTGCTGGAATAGATATAAAACTCTTGAGGAACTTTCTTCCCACCTAAAAGAGCTGAGGAACAGAACATCAAGAAAAAGGCAGATAGGGTTGAAATAATAAACTCTAGCAGAAGAAATAGAAGATATTTTCCCCATTTTTCTTTACAAAACATAAGGAACATAAAGATAACACCATTATCTATGTTTCGTATGGTTCTGATATGTTACTCAACAGTATAGTCTAAATTAACAGGACTAAAAACCCAATTTCAGATCAAAATCTAACAATACGGCAAGTCGAGAGCATGTAAATAAAAATTTCAAAGTAGTTGATTAAAATAACTACAAGCTATTTAAATAAATGAGAAAAACAAAAAAAGTTAAAAACAGGAAACAGATTTTTTTTAAAAAGCAAAAAACCCAAAGTTCGGGGAATACAGTTTTATAATCACCAAGAAATATATACAATTTGAAATATACCTAGCTAATATTTTAATTATTAGATGCCTTTGTAGGGATAGACCATCTGCCCACAGCAGTGTCTCTGTTAGGGACCTTGGTGAGGTTTTGTATATGACTTTTGTGCAAGGTTAAAATGCAGAAAAACGTTTTGGAAGAATTGCTGAAGGAAATAAAATGGCTCAGATTACCAAACATCACAAAGACAAATAGTGAAACACAAAAATATCTAAATGCTAAGAAGCATTTGAGTGCATTATAATACTACTTTGTGATTGGATACTGAAATGCTAATATACTGAACTACCAGACTGATAGGTCGAAATCTGAAAGTGTCTGGGGGACCCTCTTCTGACCACCTTCTTGAACGCAAGGCCTGGGGCTTTCATGAGCCCCTCACCCATTTCTGGAGTGGTATTTGAACCGGTGTGAGCTTGGGGGACACGGGGGGGGGGGGGCAGAGAGAGGGCAGGGCAGTACAGCAGATATAAGTCAGGTGCTAAAATTCTTGGTATATGTGAGACCAACAAGGAGACCCTGAAACCTTTGGGCTTATTATTATCATTGTGTTTGTTTGTTTATATTTCATATTTCTAAACCGCCCCAAAATACAGAGGAGCTGTAGTTAATCCAAGTTCATCAGTCTATTAGAATAAGAAAATAGCAGAGTTGGAAGGGACCTTGGAGGCCTTCCAGTCCAACCCCCTGTTCAAGCAGGAAGCCCTATACCCGTGGTGGCGAACTTATGGCACGGGTGCCAGAGGTGGCATGCAGAGCCCTCTCTGTGGGCACGTGCACCATCACCCCAGTCCTAGGCCTTCAGCTGGGTTTTATAAAACCTTTTCGCTTTAGGCCTCCGCCACTGTGTGCAAAAAAAAAAAAGGTTCAATCAATCAATTTCAACTTCTCAGGGGAAAAAAATGATCTCGCAAAGTTGGAATTGATTGATTGAACTTTTTAGTCCCACCCAGTCTGCCGTTTCCACCGCAGCCACGCCCACCCAATGGGCCACGCCCACCCGGCACCCGACGATACATAAGTGGGTTTTGGGTTGCAGTTTGGGCACTCGGTCTCTAAAAGGTTCGCCATTACTGCCCTATGCCATTCCAGACAAATGGCTGCCCAGTTCTTCTTAAAAGCCTCCAGTGTTGGAGCCCCCACAACGTTTGGAGGCGAGGAGTTCCTGCCAGCTGTCCATGAATTCGGGAATCTCTCCCTTGGGGCTTTTGTGATAGATCCTTGATTTCAGTGAATCCAGGGACAAATTGCAAGTTGAGCCCTGAAGGAGGACTCCAATGAGGAAGATTAACACCACCCATTGCTATAGTAAATTTTCATACACAGAGTGCCTTCAGGTCAGCGGCAAAGAAAATCTATTGATTTATTTAGATCCCACCATTATTATTTTCATAAATAACTCAAGGTGGTGAAGATACCTAATAATCAGTGGAACTGCTTGCCTTCACACGTTCTGGGTGCTCCATCCCGGGAGGTCTTTCAAAAGCGATGGGACAGCCATTTAACTGGGACGACAGAGAGCCTCCTGCTTGAGATGGGACTTGGGCTGGAAGACCTCCAAGGTCCCTTCTAACTCTGTGATTCTACCTTTTAAGTCCTAGCGCTGGCATAAAAAGATATGAAGAATCAAATATGCCACCTTCCGAGAAGAGATTTCTTTAACCATTTATCTGAAATAGTGTAGGGCTGGGGTGCCCAGTCTTGGCAAATTTAAAACTTGTGGACTTCAACTCCCTGAATTTCCCAGCCAGCATAGCTGTGACGTGGATGGCTGGGGAATTCTGGGAACTGAAGCCCACAAGTGTTAAAGTTGCCATGGTTGGACACCCCTGCAATAAGATCTCCTGCTTGAGCAGTGAGTTGGACCAGAAGACCTGCCAGGTCCCTTGCAACTCTGTTATTCTGTTATTAGTCTGCAACACGGACATTGTGGAAAATACCCACACAAGGACATACAAGGAGGGGGGAGAAACATAACACATCCTCGTGTTATGCAGCATGTGAGACATTTTAGCCTGGAGCAAAGGCCACCACAACAGACCACGCATGGTCTGAAGGAGGTGGGCGGATCCAGTTTTGCGGCCCTATTTACATTCACAAAGGAAACTGTAAAGGAAGTGTGAAAGGAGCATGAAAATGAAATTAGGTGGGGAATTCTAGGGGGGAGGAGACAGGGCCTTCCAAACCAGGCATTTTGGCTTTTCCTGATAAGACCCCTCGGCATATTTGGAGAACGTGCCTTGCTGCAGATAAGGACCTGGTGTGGAGGGCAGGCCCGATGGGGCTGAAAGACAGGAAGAAGAACGGCTTCCTTAGATTAGGGAAGAGAGGACACAGCCTGAATGCAATGAATTTCAAACTTAGCATGGTTTTCCCTTAACTTTTTAGCAATTGTGGATCTTTCAAAAAAAAAAAAAAGCATTCCACATCTTGCATTAAATATCAACATTAGTTTTTCCCGTGTAAGATTGAGAGTATCTTGGCAACGTTTCGACGAGGTCTCACTCGTCATCTTCAGGCTGGGGTCTTCGGCTTCGTGCTTGTGCGAGCAAAGTGTGATCGGAGCTGCCGTCTCTCTATAATGTCTCTAATTGTCTCTATAATGTCTCTATATGTCTCTAATTACATTAAAAATTCGAATCCTGGGTAATGCCATGTAATAAAAACAAATAAATACAAACATCAGGATAATATCAAACTAGGATTTGTTTAATAAAATGCTGAGCTTTCGTCAGCCAGCACTGCTGATGTCATCAGAGCATAGAAACAAGTCAATGGGAGTTTCCTTTTATAACACCGGCCGATTTTGCGCACGGCTCTTGGACCTAGTCATCGGTCCATCTGATGTCTCTAATTGTTTCATTCTTGACAGGCATGTACTCGCTGTTCCCTTGATGGTTTTTAAAGCCGCAATTCCCTTATCCACTTTCTTTTCTCCAATCCCCTCCCTTATGCATCCCCCGCTGTCCATCATTGCCCCACCAATTTCTAGGGCTGCTGTTCCCCCCCTCTCTTTCCTTTTGTCCATCGCTTTCTTCGTATGCATCCCATCCTCTTGCTTTTTCGCTCTACTGCTCCTGCACGTGCGTGTTTCCGAGATGGTCTGTCAAACAGGTTTGAATGTTTGTCCAGGAAGGCTCTGGCATGCCCCTTCCTGCCTCCACTCTTCTATTGGAGGACGTTGTCCCTCTCAGGGGGTGCCCCAAGGCATGTTGAGAGCCTCCTTCCCGCCATTCACTCCGATCTTCCATCGTCCGTGATCTGCGCTTGCATTACCAAACTCTCTGCAAGATGTGCATTGAATTCTACTCCACCCTTAATTGGCTCTCTTGCTCTTCTTACTCGTGTACAGACTCCCCAAAAGGGGTCCAGCAGTATTGTAGGCTAACTCTGCTCACAGCCAGGAGTTTGATCCTGATAGGGCTCAAGGTTGACTCAGCTTTCTATCCTTCCGAGGTTGATAAAACGAAGACCTAGATTGTCCCCCAAAGGTGCTTTTTCAAAAGGCAACTGGACTTTTCCTTGAAGACTTTTTTTCTTCTCATCCAAGAGGATTCTTCAGTTCTGAAGTGAAGCTGAAGTAGAAGAACCAAAGATGCTTCTTGTATGAGAAGCAAAATATCTTCAAGGAAAAAACCAAGAAAGGCCAGCTGCCTTTTGGAAAAGCACCTTTGGGACAACCGTGACCTGGAGGACTGAGGGTCTCCAGAAGACCAGATTGTTGGGGGGCAAGATGTAAAGAATGTGTCAACACTGTAAACTGCCCAGAGAGAGCAGCTTAAATGCTAAGGATCAGTGTTCTCCTATATTCTAACAGCAATCAACCCCAACCCAAATTATTGTGATGACAGCCAGCCCTGCTTGGGGGAAAGAGGGCCTCTGAAAGGAAACCACAAAACAACCCATCTGTTATTACAGTTTTACTAAGTTTTGGTTTTGTTTTTAGTGGCTTTGAAAGTCCTCTGAGCAGCAAAATTTGGTCATGGAACCACTTAGAAACAGCGATCATCGTTGTCCTGTCAACCACTGCAGAGGAAAAGGGTCTCCTCGGGGCTGGTCAAAAAAGTCAAGATGGCAGCTCTGAGGGGCTTTGAATGCTAGCAGGCAGAGATGAGGCACAGGGGACCCAGAATAGGGCAGGGCCATGCTTTATTTATTTATTTTATTTATTTATTTAGGATATTTATTTGCCACCCATCTTGTACCCAATGATTCTGGGTGGCTTTAGATCCAGTTCCAAGAGTCTATGGCTTAGAAACAGAATTTCTGGCCCCAACTGTAGTTGTAAGATGAGCACTACCTGTATAAGCTGAGAGCAAACCCCCTCCCCTCTAGCACTGACAATGTTACCTAGCTGGGCAATGAAACGTCTGCAAGGAAACCACTCAGCTCAGAGAGCGCACAGGAGCCCTCAGTTCAACCCTGAGCTGCGAATGCTCCCTTCAGCTGGAGTGAGCAGATGGCGACAGGGATTTGCCAGAATGTATTCCCCTCTCAGCCTTCCGCACGAGCTCGTGTCAGCGTCTACTGGGAGGAAGTTCATCAACGGACATATTATATTCGTAGCCCCATTTATATTGCAGTCATAAGCATCTTACTCAGAAGTCACCCGTGCTATATTCAGCAGTACTTCCTTTTATTTATAATTAACTTTTTGAATGACTTGATGTAAACTTTAAAACTGTACTCTCTGCCAGTCACAGATCACAGGGGAATTAATAAGGTTCCTCTGCAATTTCTATAAGAATACTTCAGTTGAGTCGGGCCAAAAGTCCATCCTAACCCAGTATTTTGCCTCTGGATGGCTCCCCTGATGCCTCTGAGATGCTTGGGATGATCGACCCATCTCCCACCATTGTCCTCCTGAAGATGGCATTTCACAGAATAACAGAGTAGGAAGGGACCTTGGAGATCTTCTAGTCCTGCTCAAGCAGGAGATCTTACACCATTTCAGACAAAGTCCAATCTCTTCTTAAAAGCCTCCAGTGTTGGGGCACCCACAACCTCTGGAGGGAAGCTGTTCCACTGGTCAATTGTCCTCCCTGTCAGGAAATTCTTCCTTAGTTCTAGGTTGCTTCTCTCCTTGATGGGTTTCCATCCGTTGCTTCTTGTTCAGCCTTCAGGTTTGATCCCTATTCTCCAAATATTCTCTATCCCTAATTCATAAGGACCACAGGTCCTCTCCCTCCTGAGCTCTATTTACATCAAGGTTGATCTTGCCTCCAGAAGTTGTGGGTGCTCCATCATGGAGGTTTCCAAGAAGAGAGTGGACAGCCGTTTATCCAGAATGGTATAGAATCTCCTGCTTGAGTGGGAAGTTGGACTAGAAGACCTCCAAGGTCCATTCCAACTTCATCATGCTATATTCTATGTTTTAAGTCTGGAGAAATTTGACTTTTTTGACTTCACCTTTCTGACTCTGTTTCAATATTTTTTGGAAGTTTCCTCTTTATAGTCAAGTGTGACTCTTTCAAAACCATCAGACAACTTCCCACTTGCCTAATTCTTAGTTACTCAATTCTTTAGCAACATTCCTCCATCTTACAAGAAGAGAAAGCCAGGCCTTTCCCTTTGGTGGAGTATTTAAGCATCTAGTCTTTGGCTGGGTAAAACCAAGCCACAAGAAATCAAGATGCTTGTTCTCTCACTGTCCTGAGGACCCTTTCCAGCTCAGTCTTTGTGCCTAATGGGAGGAAGGAGGTCATCCGAGACCCATCTGAAGGAGGCACATGTCAGTGAACATGGTTGAGAGAGGAGAACCTGGTACTCTCCATCTCATCTGAGGTCCAGAGAGTGCTTCTCCAAGGACAGATCCATAAGGGTGTGTCTAAGGCACAGTTTCCCAACTTTGGCCCCTTTAAGATGCATGGACTTCAACTTCCAGTATTCCCCAGCCAGCTGGCTGGGGACTTCTGGGAGTTGAAGTCCACGTGTCTTAAAGGGGCCAAGGTTGGGAAGCCCTGGTCCAAGCTGTATGAACAGGTTCTTTCAGGGGTTCAGTGAGTACTTGGAAAAGGCAGGTAAGGCTCATCCTTCTCATCCTCCACCCTGCCATTTTTTCACTTCTGATTGGAATCAAATCCAAGACTTTCCCAAGCAAGACTCGTGCCCTTGTTGACCAACTATTTTGAGAAAAAAGCCTGTGATAGTTCTGGAAAAAAAGGTGAGCCACCCTAAGCGTTGGCAAAGTTGGCAGAGCAATCTCACCTCAGTTGGTTCAGTCACTTGAAGGACCATTCAAGGGAACTCTGAGGATGCCCTCCTTCAGTCAGTGAGACCCTGAAAACTATAAGGGTGTGAAGTTGCATCTAAGCATGGGACTTGCCAGATAATGGGATGCTCCCAGGTGCTGAGCATGGGTTATCCCAAGGTCATGTGGCGAAAGGGGGTTTTCAAAAGAAGTCATCTGCAATAATATTTTGAGAGCTTGTTTGGTTTTGTGTCTACAACAATGCAAAAATGGGGAAGGAACATCACAAGGGAAGCTGTTAACGTGGGAGAGAGCAGAGATGAAGACCACATGAACACATGAGTAGCAACACATTTCTTTTGAAGTCATTTTTAAAAAGCTATTAGTGGATGCTCCCATTTGGGGGACTCATAACCATGAAATGGAACTTGAGGATCCTTTGTCCACTGAGAAGTGCTTAGCAAAGAACAGCCTTCTTTGTGGGCAGTCCATCACTGGAGGCTCTCAAGAAAAGGTTGGACAACCATTTGTCTGGAATGGTATAGGGTCTCCTGCCTTGAGCAGGGGGTTGGACTAGAAGACCTCCAAGGTCCCTTCCAGCCCTATGGTTCTAGGATTCTATGATTAGAGTAGTTGAAAGGCCTAAAAACAGTCAGAGGGAGATCCTGGGGTGAAAGATGAGCAAGACAGAGACTGTGTGTTATGTGGATCCTTCTGTGCACTCTAAAACTAAGTAGGTTCTCTGCATGTGACAGAACATTAATTAGTTCACTTTATATTACTAAAAATGAAAACAACAGAATATTTAGGTTTCAATCCTGTAATGACTGGACTTCAGTCTCCTTGTATGATCATTCTCAGAAGGCTACATAAATGATTATGAACCTGAATAACTCTTGCTGACCATCCCTCATTATAAAATCATAAAATGAAGTTTGGAATTCTGCCTTGAAAGGTTCATGAGATTCTGAAGAGGGAAAACGGAGCTGTCTTTTAACCCAAAAACAGTGGTGATAAAGAGCTTGAATTTGGTTTAATATAGGTCACAAGGAAAGGGCTCAAATTTGGGTTTATAAAAAGGTGCCAGATGGGCCAGAAGAGACCATGGCCAAGTCATAGTCCCCCCCCCCCCATGTTCATTATGTTTACTGTGAGATCCTCCTAAGGACCTCAGTGAATGGATGATTGTGTCCTAGAAGAAAAATGCAGCTGAGGGGAGAGGAATAGTTAATCCTCTGGATTCTGCTGCACATCTATGCACCATCAGTGGAATATGGATCTTCTTGAGAGAGATCGAGTTCATAACATAGCAAAATGCATGGTTAATACTAACCATTTTGTGAAATGTTAGGGCAGTGATTAGGTGCACGGGCAATTGGTTCTTTTGGATCCAGAGATAATGAACACCCCAATAAATAAAGGGATTTTAAACTTTATTAGTTCAATTAAATAGATTTAAAAGCAGAGCATTAAGCATACATACTAAATGAGATAATACCCAAATCTCTTACAAGTTTACAGGAGCTCCTTCATAAAATGACAGCAGAGATACCCCAAGGACAGTCAGTTTCCCTAGTACAGTGGTGGCGAACCTATGGCACGCGTGCCAGTGGCACTCAAAGCCCTCTTTGTGGGCACGCGTGCCGTCACCCCAGCAGAGTTCGTCAGAGTAGCAAGCACGTGGCGTTTGGAAGCGATGGGGCAAGAAGTGAATGAGCAAGCAGTGTTGCCACCCCCGGGATGCCCCGGAGATGGCGAAGGACTGGCCCCCACCGCCCTGGCCCCAGCCCCGCTTGGGTGCGCCCAGCAGCCCCCAAAGCGCACGCACAGGAGGCGGTGAGCGCATGGGGGCCAACAGCATCAGACAGCAGGGGCTGCGTAGCCTGCTATGAATACTGGGCCTGCGCCCTCCAGCAGCAGCGCTATGGTGGCACCGGCAGCACATCGGAGGAGCACGTGATGTGGACATGCCTACTCCATCCCATCTCTTTTTGGTTGGAGAGCTGTCACCACTGGTCATCTCCTCAGCCCCGAGGGTCTTGCCCTTGGCCCGCAGATGGAGCGCATTCCCCTCGCACACCTCGATACCTACCATGGCCGCCAGCCTCTCGTACAGGTCCATTAGGCCGCTGCCCAGAGCTGCAGACCCACCCAGCACGAAGGAGGCAAAGCGGTCAGCTAGGAAGCCCCGCTTAGAGATGATAGAGCACGCCCAGGGCCAGCTGGCAAAAGGCCACCGAGTGGGGAAAGCCAGATCCCCATCGGCGTCATGGCCGCCCAGGCCCAGCAGAGATGGGGGGAGGTATGCAATCCTAGCTGAAACTGGAGGGCCATGGTGCCGATGGGGATGTGGCTTTCCCCGTTCGGGGTGGACTTTGGCTTGCTGGGCGTGGGCGTGCTCTACCACCTCTACTCAAGCTTGCTAGCTGGCCTTTTCGCCTTTGTGCTGGGCAGGGCAGGCGCTCCGGGCACTGGTGGCAGCCTAATGGACCTGTGTGAGCTGCTGGCCGCGGCAACCTGAGGTAGGGCCAAAGTGCGTCGTGTGCGCGAGGGGAACAGGCTTCACATGCGGGTCAAAGGCAAGATCTGCGAGGGGGCAAAGGAGATAACCAGCAGCGACCTGCTCTCCAACCGTAACCAAAAACAGATGGGATGAAGTAGGCGCATCTGGCAATCTGCATCATGTGCCTCCCCCCTCCCTACTCCGCCTGCTACTTCAGGGCTGGCCCGGTATGGGCAGTGGGCTGTGGAACCCCAGAGTGCGCCAGTTGAGGGGCTGGCAGGCTGTGGCTACTGACAGACATTGTCGGCCCCCATGTGCTCGCTGGCCTCTGTGTGCGGGGGCCGATGGTGTCAGGCAGCTGCCGCCCCAGGCCTTGCCTCACCTTGCCCAGCAGCAATGGCACCCCCACCCTGCCTCACCTTGCCTCACCTCACCCTGCAGGACGAGGCTCTTGCCCACTACCCCACCCACCAGAGACCCCCTGGATTTTCCCAACCCTGCCCAGCCTCCACAGGTGTCCTCCCCACAAGCAATATTGAGGGGGCCACACCCCCAGCCACGCCCACCCAGTCTGCCGTGACCACCACAGCCACACACCCCAGTGGGCCATGTCCCCTGCCCCCCCCTCCCGAGGGCACCACAATGCTGATGTGGCCCTGGCACTTTGCGATAAATAAGTGGGTTTTGGGTTGCAGTTTGGGCACTCAGTTTGAGAAGATCAGCCTGGGGCCTGGTGGAGCTTTGGGTCTCCCTGGTTGGGCAGGTCCTCCTTTTGAACCCCAAAGGGAAGGACTGAGCTCCCACATAGGACATTTGAACCCCTCTGGCTTCTCTCAGAAGAGAATGCCTTTGCCCAGGGAGACGCCACCATGTCCTCTATCCGGGAGCCATTTTGCCCTTTCTTAGAAAAGGTTTCCCTGAAATCTGAGGGTCTCTTGTGATCCAACCTTGAAGGCTTCTTCTCTCTCTTCTCTCTGACCATGCAGAAGCTTCTGGAGCAGAAGAACTGAACAGGGTTCTGGGGGAAACTGTCACATTCCAAGTGAAGACCACTGGATCCTATAAAACAATAACCTGGAATAAAATTGCCAGCATCGGACCTGGAACTATTGCTGTGGTGACCTCTGGGGAGCCATGTGCCCTTCTGGTCCTCCTACCAGCTTTTAAAAAGAGAGTGAATGTCTCCCAGGACTGCGGAGGATTACTTCTCAGTCATGCGGAGAAAGAGGATGCAGGACAATACACTGCACAAATTGTTTTACAAACTGAAGAGACAGTGAATGAGTCCTTTGAGCTACGGGTTTTTAGTAAGTATCCCAGCCATGGCAGCAAACTCCTGGCCTCCCTCCTTTGCCCAGGATCATGTGGAGGGGTGGGCTTTTCTGTTGGGGGGGTGCTTTGGGTATTCAATTTCTGAAGAGAGACACTTTCTGGATGGAGCCCAGAACTGCTCACCTGCTGCTTTCCTTTTTGACTTTTGTTCCAGTATGCTCTGCCCGTCAGATGTTTGGGCAGAGTTTGGTCCATTTATACAATCCAAATTGGCTCAAGATGTTCTCCTCAGGCCTAGCCTAGCATATATTTGCTCCACTCATACTCCAATATTCCCCTGTCTGTTCCATCCTGCTGACCGTCTTCCATGCCAGGGGCTTTGGCACAGTTGAGGATTTGCATTTCTATGATGGGCTAGAAGTGGAGCTCAAGTGGTCTCCTTTGAACCCCTCCCCTTGGAAGGAGGCCTGAGGGGGGGCAGCCCAGGCTTCTCCAGGCTTCCCTCTCCATGTGGCACAGCCTGCACCAGAGCAAGCCAGGTGGGTTCCCAGGTGGAGTGTCAGGAAGAGAAAGGCAGGTTTGCGTTGAGGCTGGACTCTCCAGAGAAGACCCTCAGGACCCCCTCCATGGATCCGGTGGGACTGGCTGGACTCACAAACTCTTTGGGGAAGAGTCAAGGGGGCTTGAGGAGGTGAGCCTGGGGACTCATCATCCTGTTCTCAGTTCATGGTTTGGTATAAGAAGGGTTTGGTGGAGGGCAGAGGATGAAGGGTCCTATTGTCTTCTCCCAGGTAGGCCTCACCTGTGAGTGTCACAGGTGCGACTGGAGAAGATTTTGGAATTGTTATTTGTGACACAAATGGGTGATGCATATTTTTCCTGCTCTAATCTAAACTGTCAGAATCCTTTTCTTTCATTTGGGGTCTCATTTTCGGGTTCTGCCATTAGTTCGGCGGGAGGGGGGGGATGCTGGGCTGCTACATTATATCACTCTCTGCTTTCTTTCTCATGCCTGTGTCTTACTCTCTATCTCCTTTGATGTTCCTTGGGGTGAGAAAGGAATGTGCCTTGGGCCATTTGTCTTCTCTCTGGCCATGGAAGCCGCGGACGTCAAGACACGAAGTAACAGCCTTGAAACTGGCACCTTATGGTCCTGTTTCCCACCACCACTTCACGCCTGTGGATTGGCCAGCTTGAACCATCTGAACAGACAGTTGGGGTGGGGTTTGTGAATGACTCTTTTAAACTATTATTTCCCATGGGGAACCTTTAGATCCTGCCTTCTGTGCTTATTGTCAGCTTCTCCCAATAAAAGTTCCTTTTTGGAAAGATGCTGTTCCAGGAGTTCTGCATTCTTGGGAAGAGGAATTGAGGTGGGTCCTTACATGGCTGATCCATGCTGTTCCTGCTTGTCCTTCCTTGTTGGCCTTCCTGTGATTTCCTGGTCTTTCATAAACGGTGTCTCTCCATCTCCTGCTTAGGAGAGTTGCTGGACTCTCAGCTGAAAGTGACTTGCACTTCTGATGGGGCTGGAAATGGAACTTGGCAGCTGAATTGCTCTACAGAGACCTGGGAAGACAAGGTGAATATCAGCTGGACTTCAGCTGCTAAGAGCACGGATCCCAGCCCTGGGAGTTCTGTGATCCAGTTTGTCTCCCAAGATCTCAATGCAACATGCACAGCAGAAAACCCTGTTAGCAAGGCATCCAGGATGGTCTCCTTAAAACAAGTTTGTGCAGGTAAGTTTTTATCTTCTTAAAAGAGGCTGTGAAACCAGAGATGAATCTGAGATTCTCTGGAATATAAGGTCTCCTCCTTGAGCATAGGGCTGGACTAGAAGACTCCCAAGAAGATGTAAAAGATCTTCCAATTCTATTATACTGTTACTGTTACATTTAGCTGGGAGACAAAAGGTCCTGGAGAAGGTAGATCTTCCCATGCAGAAGAACCACGGAATTTGGAAAGGGGTTGGGCTACACCAACAATCCACAAAGAAGTCTGTGCAAAGATATGGATTAAAGTTATTAAGCACTACTTCCTACCATCACCAATTATATTCCTTTAATTTATTTTTCCTCTTTTGATCAAGTTGAGGGGAAGGAATCTCTAACTGGAATTGGAAATCCTATTTAGCCTTTTAGTTTTCCATTCCCATTGGATTACATGTGTGGCATTAAGAACTAGAAAGCAGCTGATTGAGGAGTTTCTCCAGTTCTGAAGCTACGAAGCATCTCAGCATTTCCTGAGATTGACCACTGAGGCACCTTGTGTGCATCTTTCCCTTGTGAATAATAACACCAGCAACATTTCATTTGGACGACTCTGTTAGCAAATCCCATACACACACCATCTCCAAGAAAAGAAACTGGGTTTACAGACAATGAAATGCAGAACTGGCTACTGGCAAAGCTGATGAGTTAATTTGGGAGAAGGCAGTCAAATTGCCTTGGTTTACCCTAACTGTAGGATCCACGAACTGTCAGGTGCGAACAACCAGACCCACACCTGTAGAGTTCAAATTGGCTACTTTATTGTTCTCTGACTATAATACAGGAATTTGTCCAGATAGGCAGCTTTCACCTGGGAAAGACCCGATAAGGCTTTCAGATTTTATCTTCTTGTGTTTTTGTAGCGTGTCTAGACTCTAGGCTAATTCCCCACCTGAGCCCTCCTCCCAACAGGGATAGTTGCTCTCCAACAGGGACACTAAATCAGGGGAATTAGGAACCTGGAAGGATCCTCAAACAAGGAGTCAAAATTCCTTGTTTGATTCCTTGCTAGACAGATCTCTAGATAGCGAGGTGATGACGACACTGCACGGACATTCCAGTTATTGAGAATATATTTTACCTAGTTAAATCTACCTCCTGAATTGGCAAAGCCGTTGTACAGAAATATATTTTGCAGTTTGGTAGAGAAAATGGTTTTCCCTTTAAGCTAGCTAATGATACATATGTCTTGTGTTTAAAAGAAGAGGGGTATTAATGCTTCAGGCTGCTCAGTGGCATTAGATGAATGCAGTTACTCCCTTCATTTTGCAAGCCCTGACTCAGAGATGTGATAACGGTCTCATTGCATGCATTTCCTGCCTCACTTTTGCTTTTATTACTCCTGTTTTCCTTTGCAATAGTTTTGTGTTTGTAGTAAAGAACAGAGAAAGATGCCTTGGCCTGAGAAAATGGTTGTAAACTTAACTAGGCCTGACGATGTGCCTCAGAGAGGGTTAAGCGGGTAACTGCGAACTGTTAATGCGATGGCTGCACCAAGCCAGAGATGCACGATTGCTCACTGCCTGATCTCTGTTTCCTTTCAATCTGCTCTCTCGCACTACTTGCACTCTGCCCACCACGCTGAACCCCAGAGCGGAGACCTGAGACGGAGGCCCCCCAAGAGAACGGTGAGCTCCACCCCATCCTTACAGCTTCCACCCTTCCTTGCCCCTCCCTCTTGATAGTTTTCCAAGGGGTTCCCCCCCCAAGCCTACCTAATAGATCCATCCTTGGAGGAGGGGGGGAGGATGAACAAAAACTAAGGAAACTCCTATACAGGTAGTCCTCGACTTATAACAGTTCACTTATTGACCGTTCAAAGTTACAACGGCACTGAAAAGAGCAATTTAGGACCGTTTTTCACACTTACGACTGTTGCAGCCTCCCCAGGGTCACGTGATCAGAATTTAGACACTTGGCAACTGTTTCGTCCTTATGATGGTTGCAGAGTCCCTGGGTCACGTGATCCCCTTTTGTGGCCTTCTGACAAGCAAAATCAAATGGGGGAAGCCAGATTCACTTAACAACCTGACTTAACAACTGCAGCGATTCACTTAACAACTGTGGCAAGAAAGGTCATGAACTGGGGCAAAACTCACTTAAAAACTGTCTTGCTTACCAACAGAAACTTTGGGCTCAGTGGTGGTCGTAAGTGCCAGGACAACCTGCAATTGCAGCCCCTTTCTGGAAAGTGTATAAATAGAGGCGAATATCTGCAGCTCAGGGTTGGACTGTGGGCTCCTGGGTGCTCTCTGAGCTGGGGGGGGGGTCTCCTGGCAGACGTTTCATGACCCAAACTAGGTGGCTTCATCAGTGCTAGCGCAAAACATCAATCAATGATTAGACAAAGAGCATCGAAAACCATCTGCGAGAAACAAGGCTCACACTTCAATTATTGGAAACAACAAAGTTTTTATTTACAAAGCGTTTGCAAAGGCTGGTGGACCTCAAAGCTGCTAGTAAGAGACCGCGCTCTGGTAACAGAGCAGTTTAAATACATTTCCATCACCTGGCCCTTGTCCGTCCTCCCCAGGCCCAGGTCGACAGGCCCGGGTCAGTCACATGCTAACAGTCCGCCTATCATGTGCCATCATGCCATAATGCTTAAAGCTAGTTAAGAGCCCTTGTAGATTAATAAAGCTGATGTGTTTTTGTATGTTGCAGATTAATGAAGCTGATGTGTTTTGTATGTTGCAGATTAATGAAGCTGATGTGTTTTGTATGTTGCAGATTAATAAAGCTGATGTGTTTTGTAAGTTGCAGATTAATAAAGCTGATGTGCTTTGGTATGTTGCAGATTAATAAAGCTGATGTGTTTTGTATGTTGCAGATTAATAAAGCTGATGTGTTTATGTATGTTGTAGATTAATAAAGCTGTTGTGTTTACGTATGTTGTAGATTACTAAAGCTGATGTGTTTATATATGTTGTAGATTAATAAAGCCGATGTGTTTTTTTATGTTGTACATAACACAGTGAGTCTGTAAAACAAAACTCCAAAGAACAATAAAAAGTAGATAGCATATTGTTATTGGGATACACTATTTAAGCCAATCATGTCTGGCTTGAGTTTATTTCTTTATCTTTCAGTTGCACTTTAAGTTTGCTGCTTTATCTTTTCTCTCTACTAACCAGATTCTGGCTCCCATACAACTTATAGCAAGACGTGCACACTCTGCTCAGGACACCCATGAAAAGTCCTCCAACCCCCAAGTCTTCCAGGGCAGAGAGTCAGAATGCCTGAAGGAAAAGCAAGACATAAATCTAACAAACTAATAAAAAAAGAAATATTTAGATTTGACTTATCCCAATTAATGCAAGAATGAAATTTAGGCTGTATTCACACAGTTCATGAATCCTGGAAGGTGGGATAACAAAACCCTGAGATAACCCAGCCCCAAAAGCTGAACTATTGAAAGTGATACTGCCGGGAGCTACCACCCCATTAATCAGAATAACAGAATAACAGAGTTGGAGGGGACTTTGGAGGTCTTCTAGTCCAACCCCCTGCTCAAGCAGGACATGCTATACCATTCTGGACAAATGGTTGCCCAGCCTCTCCTTGAAAACATCCAGTGATGGAGCACCCACAACTTCTGCAGGGAAGCTGTTCCACTGGCTAATGGTTCTCCCCGTCAGGAAAGTTCTTCTTAATTCTAGGTTGGATCTCTGCTTGACATATTTCTATCCATTGTTTCTCGTCCTGCCTTCTGGTGTTTTGGAAAATAAGTTGACCCCCCTCTTCTTTGTGGCAGCCCCTCAAGGACTGCTATCCTGTCACCCCTAGTCCTCCTTTTTGCACAGTGCCAATCACCCAGATTCCCCCCCACCCTTCCATGCCTATCGTTTCGTCCCTTCCCGGATTTTAGCATTTTTGCCTTGCAAATTTTAATTGCTTTTTGCAAGACCCAAACAAGGCAGCATTTCCTTTCTTTTCTTTTTTTTTTTCTGTTCGATATTTCCACGTCTCTCCAACTTGGTTTTTCTTTTCTTTTTTTTTTCCTGTTCCCACCACAAATACAAGAGTGCCTGTCAAGATTCACATCCTTGTGGGGCGGGGATATAGTAATTAAAATTTATAACTGAAACTCGTTTATAGGTAATTAATTTTAAGCAGGACTTATTAATTCAATGGAAAGAAATTAATAATTTTTGTCCCAGTCCTGCTTATAGAGCAGAGTTTATACATACACAAGTGTGCCCAAGGCAAATCTCTCAGATGGGTGTGGTGAGTACACCCTGCCCAAGTTGCAGCATTTGAGGGCAGGTGGAAAAAGGGGAGAGGACCACATGCTACAGGGATTCCTGGAGCCTCCTCCCTCCTCAGTCAGCATAACAGAAAGCAGAGTTTGAAGGTGCCTTGGAAGTCTTCTAGTCTAACCGTCTACTCAAGCAGGAGTCCATTCCAGACAAAGGCAGTTCAGTCTCTTCTTAAAAGCCTCCAGTGATGGAGCACCCACAACTTCTGGAGGGAAGCCATTCCACTGATTAATTGTCCTTACTGTCAGGAAATTTCTCCTTAATTCCAGGTTGCTTCTCTCCATGATTAGTTCCCATTCATTGCTTTTTTACTTACCTTCTGGTGCTTTGGAGAAATAAGTTGACACCCTTGTCTTTGCAGGAGCCCCTCAAATATTGGAACACTGCCCTCATGTCACCCCAGTCCCTCTTTTCCAAACTCTCTTCCCCTTTCTCTTCTCCTCCTTTTAGAAAAAGCCATTGAGGTAGGCAGCTCTCCCACCCCTCGTCTCAGCAGTTACCCCCAACTCGGCCATTCAGGAATCTTTTTCTCCTAGAGGATGAAGGGCCGCCTACCAGTCCATCAATGAGCAGATATGACATGACCAGAATGCTGGCTGTCCCAACTCTTCCTGTTCAGGATTGTCCCAAATGGTGTTATTTATAAAGCTAAGCTTTGGGAAAGGATTGCAGGATTCCCTCAGTGATGGGAAACTGCCAGCCAGGCTGGAAGGAGAGGAGTCAAGCAAGTGGCAGAAGCTTGACCTGCCCCAAGATCATTGAAATCTTATCTAATCTTTCCCAGCGGAAGGCAAGTAGTCTGGAGCAGATTCTTGTAACGTAGGCAATAAACAATAAAGTTACTGACTTTCCTTATTGCTTACGCCTGACACCCAGCTAAGTTTTCAACTCTCCCAGCAGGCAGGAAAGCATCGATAAATCACTCACTGTAATATTAAGGGAAATTGGGAAGAAGGCATGTTTTCACAGATGGTTGAAGCTGCCAATGTAGCCTTCTTCTGCAACTTGCTCTGGGCTTTGTGCAAGCATTTTGTATTTCTGAGCTCAAACATCAATTTCTTTTGGAGGCTGGACTAGAAGACCTCCAAGGTCCCTCCAACCGAATTATTCTATGTTCTATGGACACTTTTAGCTTTCTGGACTAATCCTCTTCTTTTTTTATTATTATATTTTATTGATTTTTTACAATAACAATCCCTAGTGCTTAGCAAACAGTGTGTTGTCTGGGCTCATATATTTAAAAACAATAATAATTAATTTCTATAATTAATCAATATGTTAGTCAATGATATATTTCCTTGATCTTCTCTTCTTCCAGTAGTATTCTCCTTTTGTCTGCATTAAAAAATACTGTATAATTCTTAATATTTTCGATATATACAAGATTGAGTATAAACATTTTTCTAGTATTTATACAACTAACAATAACATCAACATATAACATCTTTTTAATCAGCTTATATTTCAATTGTATTTATAAAAGTCATTAAGTCATTATATGTCCTGTTTTCAAGATTTTTATTTAAGCTTAATTTCCCCACTGTATTCAAATCACTCTTATTCATAATTTTCTCAAAATTAATTACATTTAAATAGCCAAACTTTTCATTCACATACACCAAAGGTCTTCAAACTTGGCCCTTTTATGACTTGTGGACTTCGACTCCCAGAATTCCTCAGCCAGGCATGCTGGCTGAGGAATTCTGGGAGTCGAAGTCCACAAGTCATAAAAGGGCCAAGTTTGAAGACCCCCTGTTCTAGACAATTGTTTTCCAGACAATTTCCCCTCCCTCCAATATTGTCAATATGCTTCATTCTATTAATAATTAATTCTAATAATTTTAATAATCCGTTTTAGCTAGGTTGATTTTTACAGCATTGTATTTTATATCATAAAAAGCAGGGGTCTTCAAACTTGGCCCTTTTATGACTTGTGGACGTCAACTCCCAGAATTCCTCAGGCAGGCATGCTGGCTAAGGAATTCTGGGAGTTGAAGTCCACAAGTCATAAAAGGGCCAAGTTTGAAGACCCTTGACATACACCATCCCAATATTTTTACATTTCATGTATTCGAATCAGCTGATTAGGCAGCTCCTTTGAAAATTTATATTAAATCTGAGGTGCTTGTTGGGCTCTTCTGGGGCATGGATGTAGGGTTATTTTAGAGGAGTGTTAAATATTATTCAAAAACAGCCTTAATAACTTCTGACAGGGAAAAGTATATAGGTAGTCCCACAATTTATGACTGTAGTGGAATTTGTCCATTATGGTCATAATTCATGGTGTCAAGCAGGTCGTCATATGAGTGGGGCTGATTTTACGACCAGCATGAATGTCATGGTTTACAATGGGGCATTTTTGCGGAAAACTGGGAGTAAAGACCAGTTTTTGGCAAAAATATTGTAAATTGTGTAAATCACTCCAAGTAACCAAAATTATGGGCTTCCTCAGCGGAATCCTGACACTTCCATAAGTCCCTCTCCAGGGTACTGAGGCAGCTGCCTAAAGCAGGGTTTTTCAACCTTCACAACTTTAAGATCTGTGAACTTCAATTCCCAGAATTCTCCAGCCAGCCAGCATACTGTAAGCGGACTTCAGCTCCCAGAATTCCTCAGCCTAAGTGCACAATCACTAAAACAACTACTGTTTTCATAGGCCAGTTAACCAAATGTAAAAAAAGTGGTTAAAACTGCAGGCCCGTTGCGGTTTTGAGGTGATCCAACAGTATTATTGAGCTCTCAATTATGTATTGTTTTGAGGAAGCTGAAAAAAACGTGAAATGAATTGCATGATGCGAGTTTTAATGATTGCTGGTACTTATCTACAAATGTATGGTATACACAGAGATGATTTGGCAGTTTTTAGTGGCAGGATGAGGTTTGTTGTTACGCTGAGAAATTATTGTGCTGAGACATATTACGCTGAGAAATAATTTAATTTTTATTTTGAGTTCCTGATGAGATAGTGCTATTCATACAATATATCTAGTGATGGGTTTTGCAAATTACATTTATGTATTATTTATTTATTAAATGCATATGCAGCCCATCTTGCCAAGAGGCAACTCTAGGCCACTAACAATCAAGTAAATGGTTGAAATCATATGAAACTATTACTGTTAGTGAGTTACATCATGAAATCTAATTCTTGGCTTAGGATAGCCATTCAGACCTCAAATCTTCTTTTGTTAAAGTTTTACACCCCTCTCTTACAATTCATGTCTTCCATTTCCCGATAGTCCCATTTAGTTCTGTTCAGCCAGTCTGGTTTAGCTAGTCAGACTAGAAAGCAGGAAATCCTGAGTTCTAGTTCTGCCCTGGCATGAAAGCCAGCCAGGTGACTTTGGCCAATCACCAGGAGACTGAGAGTCCTAGTCCCGCCTTAGGCATGAAAGCTGGCTGGGTGACTTTGGGCCAGTCCATCTCTCTGAGCCCAAGCCACCTCAAAGGGTGGGAGTTGTGGGGAAAATAGGAGGAGTAAGGCACGTTAAATATGTTGTTATAGGGCAGATTAACAAAATCTCAAATAAATAAATACATAGCTGAAACTTCTGCAGAACTCTTGTGTTGTGGCAGAGCACAAGAAAAAGGGAAATTACATTATCCGGAAGCTGAAAGGCTGAAAGATATTTAACTGCTGCCCGGAGTCTCTCAATGGCTCAGGGTTTTCTCAACATCTATCCAATAGGAAGCAGATTTTCTGGGCAGAAACACCTGTTACTGGAAAAGATACTTAAAGGGGTTTTTTCAGCGGTAGGGACAATATTCCTGCATCAACCAAATTGGAAAGTTAGTAAAAGTTCCACAGTCACGTTTCTTCAGCTCATGATCCAGATGTGGAGGTATAGGATCTCCTTCCATGGGCAGAGGGTTGGACTAGAAGACCTCCAAGGTCCCTTCCAAGCCTATTATTCTACGTTCTATGAGAGGAGAGCATGATCCTGACAAGGAAGGAAGGGAGAGGGAAGGCTGCGTTATTCTGGTGATTTTTGTAGATGATATCTTTCTGCTGTTGCCAGCTCAGCTCTGTCAGTTGCAGGGAATTGTGGGTAAAAAAAAATTACCCCATGCGGGGAGACCTCATTTAGCAACCACAATTGGAACTGGCAACTTGGTCGTAAAACAAAGCAGTTTCTAAATTGAAACCACATAACTGTGCTGATGATCTGACCTCAGTTTTTCTTCACTTTACAGACCTGCGAAGGTCATCAAAGAGAGGATTGGTTATTTTTTCATCACTGTCATAACTGCAAATGGTCGCTAAATGAGGACTACCTGTATAGGGAAGAGACCTCTGCAGGATTTCTCATGTTTGACCAGGGTTGAGCCAACCTCTGTTCTCTTTTGCAGAAAATGGGCAGCGTGCAAGCAGTGCATGGATCGCAGGCGTGATTGCAGCTGTTTTCCTCATTCTGCTTGCCACAGTTGCCGTTTATGTGTGGAGGAAGAAAGGTACAAGATTTTTCTCAGCTGCGTGCCCCCCTTGCAAAGCACCCCTTCCACTGACTGAGTTCCCCGCTCCCGTTCTCTTTCCTTCTGCCTCCATCCAAAAAGAGAAAAAAGCTTAACCAGAACGTCACCCAGGCGTCTGTGGGCCACCAGGTGGGCACGCCCTCCACCCCATCCAAGGGGACCTTTTACTTCACCATGGATGTTCCAGAGGTAGGAAGGCCCAACCATTTTAATCTGGGCTCTTCCTTGCATCCTTCAGGCCTCCAAGCCATCCCCTTCCGAGGCTGGTCTTGGAAAGAGAGCTCAGCCAACACACAATGAAAAGGGCAGGACTTGGACCCCATGCCTGTGTCCACCATCTTGATTTTTTTTTTGACTCCTTATGGTGCTATAAAGAAAGTTACGGGCAAAGAGAATCTCCCAGGAGGTCTCAGGCGCCCACGGCTTCCCTGGGGGGCAAAGAGAGAGGGTCCCAGGAGGCCCATCTTATCTCCCAGCTTCACAGAGCAACTTCTGCATCTGGTGGGAGATATCAGCAACCTCAAGAATTGTCTCTCTCGACCTGGCCCAGAGAAATTTCCTCGCATCCTCTGGTCCACCACCATCATTTGGGCCGCTGCCAACTGGTGGGCTGGGCAAAGTGCCATTTTTGGTTTCTACAGAACCTCTGCCCAGCAGATGCCCCATTGCAAACTGGTAAGAGGGTTCTGGTAGGAGAACCCCCCAGCAAGGACTGGAGACCCCAAATCTTTGCTGGAAAATCTATCTTAGACCCTGCCCCCTCTCCGCCCACCAACGCTTTTCATGGGCTTCACCAAGATTAGCCACAACATATTTCCAACACGCCCCCAGCTTTACACCAAACAGAGAAATTGTGGCTCACAACCCACCCACTTCCTGTGTTTCATTTGGTTTCTTTTCCTTCCACAGCAACCAAGAGGAATCAACATTTTACAACGCACACAGGTAACAAGACCCCTCCCCCCCAAGAGACAGCAAACATCTGCCACATAAGACAGGGAGGTTTGCACACGCACACACACACACACACACACACACAAAGACAATTTAAAGGGGGGGGGAATGGAATCACCATAGCAAAGGGCAAGAAAATTGATTTGAATACCTCCGAGGAGATGTCCAGGAGATCAGTTGCTGTAACGATACACACATTGCTAAATTTCAGGGCCTCCCCAGGTTTTGGAGGCTGGTGCACATTAATGATGTTAAGAGCATGCTCAGAGGGGGCTGGCAGCATTGATCTAGTGAGCACTGATCAAGTGAGACCCCAGAAAGAGTGCAGACAAGAGCAACAAAGATCATTAAGGGACTGGAGGCTAAAACAGATGAAGAATGGTTGCAGGAATTGGGTAGGTCCAGTCTAATGAAAAGGACCAGGGGTGACATGATAGCAGTCTTCCAATATTTGGGGGGCTCTCACAGAGAATAATTGTCACTAATGTCAAAGTTTTAATCACAGGCTGTTGGGGGTTTTTTCTCCCAATTATTTGGCAGGTGGTGCTACAGGTTCCTGAATGGGACAAGAGGGACTTCCTTCATACCCCTCCTTCTTCCTCCCTTCCTGTTTTCCCCAGGACTGGAGACAGGGGACAAGTATCTGGTGACCCCAGAGCAAACAACAACAAGAAGAACTACTCAGACTAATAATTGCTTTTGTTCTGCTCCTTTCAAGCAGAGCTTGAATCATTCAGTAGAAGTTTATTCCCACTAACCACATAGTCCAGTGATGGCGAACCTTTTAGAGACCGAATGCCCAAAAACTGGTCCCACCCCCACACCACCCCCTGCCCTGCCCTCGCTCCACCCCCCATCCCCCACCTTGCCTGCCCACAGGGCCACTCACTGCCTCCAGGGCTTGCCATTAGATCGCCCAGGCAGCCCAGCAGCGCTATGGCAGTCACGCCCTCTGCCCATGCCCTGCAGCATCAACTGTGCACGATGGGGTGTGAGGACATGCCTGGCTGCCATGTCCTTGGCTGCTCTGCTCCGCGTGAGTCACCCTCAGGGGTGACTCTCCTTCAGGGGGGCTGCTGGAGAGGAGGGGGTCACAGGGGGAGGTGAGGCTGGGGCAACGGCACGTGTGCTCACAGAGAGGGCTCCGAGTGCCGCCTCTGGTACCCGTGCCATAGGTTCGCCACCACTGACATAGTCCTTCCTTCCTTCCCTTCTTTTTTCCCCTCCCTCCCTCCATTCCTTTCTTCCTTTTCTCTTTTTTCCTTCCTTCCTTTTCTCTTTTGCTTTTCTTCCTTCCTCCTTTTTTCCTCCCACCCTCTCCCTTCTTTTTCTCTTTTGATTTCCTTTCTCCTTCTCTCTCTCTCTCTCTCTCTCTCTATTTCTGAAGAAAGAGGAGAGTAGGTGAACTACCGTGAAATAAAAACTGACAAAACAAAGGGATGTGAAGTGGGGCAGCCAACAGTATTAAATTGTTGGGATGGGTTTGTGTATGTGTTTGTCTTAGTGAGTTATTTGATTAGCTTATGATGCTGCATGCTGTACAATCCAATATCATCTCGTCTGATGCGACGGCCAAGACAAATGTTCAGAATCTGGCTTGTTGTGACTTGTGGTTCATGTTGTGAGGGCCTGCCGGAGGCCTTCTCTCCGTTCCCTTCTGAGGTTGTCCTCAGAAGTTCCCTCACACAGTCCTTGGATGCTCCTTGCATATATTTTGTTTTGAGAGTTGTGCTTTGGAAAACTTGCATTCAGAGGGCAGATAGGCACACACAACATCCTCTCCAGAAGCACAACCCACAAGCACAACCTGGTTGGTGAAGGGTGGCCATTGGGAAGGAGGAGGAAAACGTCCCGCCATCAGAAAAGACGTGGAAATTAACTTGGAGCAGACATGACGGAACGGAGGAGAAAATGGCCTCCTAAGAAAACACATTTACTGTCGAAAAGATAGGAGAAAAAAAATGGTGCTTTTTTTTTTAGCTGGTTGCAAAACATTTCTGCTTGACCAGAAAGCTACCGCTACATTTCTAGTTGGAACATGCTACATGTGTAAATTTTGTTTCTCTTGTTCCTAAACAAGAAATACCAATGGATTTAAAATAAGGAAAAAAATATCTTGTTTTTTAAGGATGCTGACCTGTTTGTGAGGGTCTCAATGTGTACACGGAAATTTTTCACTTTATTTCCAATCCAAGGAATCAGACAGGATTTACAATGTATGGATTGTTTTGTTTGGCTGAGCTGTTTTACCCAAAGTGTAGTTTGTTCTTTGTTACTAAATGAAGTATTTTTACTTTTGTTGTAAATGTCTTCTGTGTGTGTGGGGAGGGCTTATTTTGCTTGTGCTAACACAAAATAAAACATCTACTTGATTCAACTTGCATGACTAACTGACTGACTTGTGGCCCACTTAATGAGGTTTGCACACAATCATTAATGCTTATTAAATGCACCTTCCTCCGCTTCTGTTTTGATGTTTAAACTGAGCCCTTTAATTAAATTAATTGCCTGCTTCAGTGAATATCAACACAATAATTAATGTCGGCTCTATTCAGCCTCGTTTGGGAGGGGGAGACACCCTTTAGCAACAGAGAAATAAAAGGCCAGGCCAGAGGAAAGGAAAGGAAATTATATTTTGACTGCTTAATTTTATTTCTTTATCTTACCCTGAAAAGGATTGGGAGTTGTCAGCCCAAACAGTCACAACCAGCCCTTGAGTTCCACCAGGGCCCGTCTGGATAACAGTCACAATTTTTCTTTGCAGAGATTGAAAACCCACCTAGGAGTGATTCCACCTTAATAGGAGACCAGCCCAAGGTAAGTTCATAAGAATCTGAAACATAGAATCATAGGGCTGGAAGGGACCTTGGAGGTCTTCTAGTCCAACCCCCTGCCCAAGGTCCTCAACAAAGGTCTTCCAAAGCTCCTTGAATGGACCAGGGTGATCTACCAGTCCATGGGTCTCCAAACTTGGCAACTTTAAGACTTGTGGACTTAAATTCTGGGAGCTGAAGTCCACAAGTCTTAAGGTTCCAAAATTTGGAGACCCCTGCAGTAGTCCATTGAGGTCCAAGTCACCCCCTTGAATTCACCTCCCGATCTTTGCTCAGCTACTATGGGCCAATTTTGACTCCTGCTCTGGTTCTTCTTGAAGTACCACCAACTCAATCCCGTGTCCTCCATAAGGGGAAGGAAGACCCTTGAGATGAAATCTGAAAAGGCTATCAGGTTTTCAAAACCAAGTCTGTCTTAAGCCAGGTGATCTAACTTCCAGGATTCTCAACCACGGTTTTGTGTATGGGGATTTCTGGAAACTGAAATCCACACTTCCAGAAGATGTCCATATGTGGGGAAGGGTGTTCTTCTCAACAGAATAAAATGGAGTTGTATGTTATGGGCTGTCCAGGTTTCTCTTCTTTCTTTTCCTGATTTGAGGTCTTCACAAGGCTCCTTTAAAGAGCTCAAGGCCAGAAAAGGGGCGGGGGAATCAGACTTGGTGACGGGCACCCACTTGCTATGCAGTGGAATGTTGTGGGTGTTCCTTGAGGTGCTGTGGCTTTAAAGTTGTATTTTTTTTTCTTCTTTTGTAAGTTTGAGTTGTGTTCAGTTTTGTGACGCATATCCTACAGTGAATTTTTTAAAGATAAAAGAAATAATTGATAACTTTCAGATAATCAGGTAGGAAATGACACTTTTCCTTCTTTAAGAGGAAAAAAATGTGTTAGCTTTAGATCTCACGGCAAGTGTATAATTAAAAATAAATCTCACTAAAATTACTCATAGCTTCTTCGTTTTAAATTTTCCAGAGGGACACTCAGGGTCAATGAACTTTGAAGAGAAACTGCTTGTTAGTTCGGCATTGAAATGTATCACTGCTGCCCAATCATTGGTGGCCCTTCTGCCATTAAAGAGGCCTTTGGGAATGACACAGTAGCCAACCAAAGGGTTAGAGGCTGTGTGTGACTTTGAAAAATAAAGGAAAGAGTGAAGCCAAGCAAAAAATAAAATAAAAATAAGTAGAGTAGAGCAGGGGTCCCCAACCCCCGGTCCATGGACTGGTATCGGGCTGCGGCATGCCAGCAACCGGTCTGCAGAAACAAGCAAAGCCCCATCTGCGGGATGTAGGCAGCACACAAAACCACACACTCTCCGGTCCGTGGAAAAACCTCTCTCCATGGAACCGGTCCCTGGTGCCCAAAAGGTTGGGGACCTCTGAAGTAGAGTAGAAAGTGAAAGTGAAAGTAAAAAATAAAGGTCAGGGTGAAGTAAAAAAGTAAACTGAGGTAATGTGAGTATAGTAACGAATAGAAAGTGAAAGTGAACATAAAAAATAAAGGTAAAATAAAAGTAAAGTGAGGTGAGTATAGTAATGAATAGAAAGTGAAAGTGAAAGTAAAAAATAAAGGTAGGATAAAAAGTAAAGATAAAGAGTATAGTAAAAACTAGAGTAGAAAGTGAAAGTAAAATAAAGGTAAAGAGTATAGCAAAAAGTAGAAAATAAAAGTGAAAATAACCCCCCCCCCTTGAAACCAGAGTCGGAAGAAGCAGGGGACTCTCTCTCTCTCTCCACAGCATCAACCCCTTTTCAGTTCAGAACTGCTGTAAACCTGGCAGGTGACAGTAAATACAGTATTTCACTTTTTCTCTCTTTTTTTAAACACCTAGCAAACCAGGAGAAAGACAAATCAACCAGCTAGAAGGACACCGAAGAACAACCAGGAGATGCCCCACACCATTTATATAGCTGTGCAGCATCCCAAGCAGGTAGGAAATATTTAATGATTATTTATTAATTAAATTTATATAGCTGTCCAATTCACACTCTGGGTAGCTTACAATGTTAAAAATCACAACATACAAACACATAAATCCCACACTCTCGCATCCCACCTCGGCAGAGCAGCAACAGATCAGTCACTTGATCAGCTCCGTCTCCATTCGGGGTCCCCAAGAGATCACCAACACCACCACATTTTGAGACCCTTTCTGAAAAAGCAACAGGATGGGGGGCAACTGTAGCTATAGGAGAATGATGTTCCATAGGCAAGGGGCCAACACTGAGAAGGCTCTTTTTGGTGGTCCTACCAGATGTACATCCCTAATTGATGGGACCCGTAACACGCCCTGATATTCCATCGTGGTGGACCGGGTGGGTGCAATAGGGGAGAGGTGGACCTTCACTCCTTTCCATTTACAGCAGCCTTTTTGAACACTGGTCTTGGAATCCCAGCCATATGGGTCTGGTAGTTCAAAGCAGCCAGAGGGGCACCAAGTTGGAAGAGGCTGTGTTGGTAAAACACACACACTCACTTCTCGAGGCCACAAGGAATAAATTGTGATTCAGCTAAAACAAGGGCCTCTAAACCTGGCAGCTTTAAGACTTGTGGACTTCAACTCCCAGAATTCCCCAGCCAGCCAAGTGCACAAGTGTTAAAGTTGCCAAGTTTGGAGACCCCTGAGCTAAAAGATGACAACTGGGGGGGGGGGGAGAAGGCTTGGAAATTTGGGTTGAAATCTTTTTTTTCTACTATGAATTTAAATAGAACGGTACTTGGAGAAAAGAGAGTCCAAATGGCTCGTGCTGTTTGTCCTCTGTTTTTTAACAAGTGATCTTTTAGACGTTTGGATTTGCTGCTTATGACCATCCTGTTTTCCCCTAATTGCTTCCGGTTTTGAAAAGGATTGTGCAAATTCTAAAGCAGAGTCCAATTTCCTGCCATCGTGCTAAAAATAAATAATTCAAATTTTATGTTTTTCAAAAAAAGACGAAACTGTGTATATGATCGTATATTTCTTCTTCAGAGGAAATGGTACATTTGCTAACCGTTCTGCAAAGCTACTCTAGGAAACTGGAATACTTAAAAGGTTTACGGTGTCCAGAAATTCACACAGGTAGTCCTTGAGTTGCGATTGTTCGTTCAACAACCGTTTGAAATTATGGCAGCACTGAACAAAGAGACTTAAGACCCTGGCCCAAAGTTACAACTGCTGTGGTGTCTCTGGGGTCACATGAACAAAATGTAGTCCCTTACAACCAACTTCAGGGACACGGCAGTGGCCCCCGTGTCAACCGTCCCACTGGTTGAGGCAGCAAAGGAGACTCCTGGGACATCTTTTACCAAGGGTATAACTTTACTGAAAATTCCATGTGGGTACAGAAGTGGAAAAGCCAATTCTAACATGTTCGCTCGCAAACAGCATAGGACAGTGATGGCGAACCTTTTAGAGACCGAGTGCCCAAACTGCAACCCAAAACCCACTTATTTATCACCGGGTGCCAGGTGGGTGTGGCCCACTGGGTGGGCGTGGCTGTGGTGGTCATGGCAGGCTGGGTGGGTGTGGCCAAGGTGGGCGTGGTCATCTCGATGTTGCTCATGGGGAGGGATGCCTGTGGAAACCAGGCAGGGTTGGGGGAGATCCAGGGGTCTCTGGCAGGTGGGGCAGTGGGCAGGAGGCTCGTCCTGCAGGGTGAGGTGAGGCAGGGCTGGGGTGTCATTGTTGCAGGGCAAGGCGAGGCAGGGGCTGGGGCAGCTGCTGCCTGACACCATCGACCCCCGCACACAGAGGTCAGCGAGCGCATGGGGGCCAACAGTGTCTGTCAGGAGCCACAGCCTGCCAGCCCCTCGACCAGCGTACTCTGGGGCTCCGCAGCCCGCCACAAGAAGTTCAGAGAAGCCGCCTCTAAGCTGGACAGATGGCCAACAGCTGAGGAGGCGCTGCAGTGGGTCGTGCCCGGGAAAAGGAGAGCATGTGAGGCCAAGAGGGATGGGACGGGGGGAGGGAAACCAGCCATGCTGGGATGCATCTGGCCATGTGGGACCTCGGTGAGTTAACAGGAAGCTGGTTGAAAAAGGACGGTTGCCATCTCTGGGGCATGGCACGCGTGCCCACAGAGAGGGCTCCGAGTGCCACCTCTGGCATGCGTGCCATAGGTTCGCCACCACTGGCATAGGAAAACTTTCCCCTGGTCCTCCCACTGTCCATTTGTCTAGCCAATCGGTTACACTTGTGTTGTTTGGGGAACGGTTTCTCCGCCTTGGGCTTTCCCAGCCGATGACCTTGGGGTGCTGGATCAGTCCCAGGCTTCAAGTCGGCACACTTGCATTCCTTTACCCTCCCTGATACCCCCCTTCCTCCTCCTGTTACTGATGTCTGGTTGTGAGCTGGGTTCGCGTAGTGAGCCAACCATGACACCCCACATCAACCCTTCACCCCTCCCTGCTGTGTCCCCACCTCTTCCTCCCTACCTCCTGTCACAACTTGGTCCGTTTACCTTTTCCATAAATCTTTTTCAGGATATAGCCACTGCTCCACACTGCCTTCCTACACAGAGGCCATCTGGCACTGTTCCAAAGTGGGTGCCATTTTGGAAACAATTGCAAAGAATTAAATGAATTCAAGATACTGCCATTTGGCCACCATACAGTATAGGGCAGTGGTGGCGAACCTATGGCCCGTGTGCCAGAGGCGGCATTCAGACCCTCTCTGTGGGCACGCGCGCCGTTGCCCCAACAGAGTTCGCCAGAGTAGCAAGCACGTGGTGTTTGGAAGCGAGAGGGCAGGAAGTGAGCGAGCAAGCGGCGTTGGCCCCCAGGGATGCCCCGGAGATGGTGAGGGACTGGCCCCCACCGCCATGGCCCTGGTCACACTTACCCAGTCTGCCATGACCACTGCAGTGGGCCACGCCCCCCCTGAGGGCACCACAATACTGATGCAGCCCTGGCACTTTGCGATAAATAAGTGGGTTTTGGGTTGCAGTTTGGGCACTCGGTCTCTAAAAGGTTTGCCATCACTGGTATAGGGCAACCGAGGGATGGATCAGCTGGCTTTCCTTCCCAAAGTCAATCTCCGAGATCTTGCTGAATGACGGTCATGACTTGCAACCATAATGGGCAGGCTCCATTATGGTCGTAAGTAAAGGGCTACCTGTAGTGGTCTTTTCTAAAGATATTTTTTGGGAAGGCAAAGGCTCAGATTCTCCAGACTTAGTCTAATACTGCGTTTTCATACTTGGCAGCTTTAAGATGTGTGGACTTCAACTCCCAGAATTCCCCAACCAGCATGGCTGGCTGGGGAATTCTGGGAGTTGAAGTCCACACATCTTAAAGTTGATATGGTTGAGAAACATTAGGCTAACAATTTCTCTTTTGCAGAATCCTTTACAAACAGATGATGAGAAGATACAGAAGGGACGGCGCAGCCATCAGAACCAAGGCGATAAAACGATTTATTCGGAGATCACCAAGTCTCAGGAGGCAGGTGGCTTTCTTGCTTCTGCTTTTGACACCTCAATATTCCAGGATACATTTCACCTAAACAAAGCTAATTACTGGGATTCTGAATTGAAAACAGTCAATTGTGCTGCATTCACACAACATACTACAGCTAGTAGTATAATATACAATTAAATCAATAAAAACATTTTAAAACAATTTTTAAAAACTAAATAAAAATATTTATCCAAAACAAATATTCCTAACAGCTGAGACACTTGGCCAGTTAATAACAAAGCCAGGAAGTGGGGGCCCTAGCGCATTCAGCCCCTCTGATATAGGGTCTCTTGCCTTGAGCAGAGGGTTAGACTAGAAGACCTCCATGGTTCCTTCCAACTCTGTTATTCTGTATTCCTGTCCATTCTCACCTTCATTGCAGGAGGAAACTAAAAGCTCCCCATCCCCCATAATCCCTCTTTTTCCAGGTAGGTCTCAGCTCTCCAAATAACTGCGTCCCTGTCTTCTCCTTGGCAGAGTGAAGACCCAAACATCAAGACCATCTATGAAACAGTGCAAAACCCCCGCCCGTCAAATCATCTGGCCTCGTAGCCTTTGTTCAACACCCCCCCTCTCCAAAGCCAGCAGGGGATTTTCCCCCCCCCAGAGCTGGGAGAGTGCCTGAGTTCCTTCTTCAAAAGGCAGCCTGGAGCACCTGCAGAGGATCCCAAGCACAAGAGAGAGAAGCAGAAAAGACAAGCTCATTCCAGGATCGGCCCCAACTTTCGGTCCTGGACCTGCACCGGCACCAGCAGCTCGTCCTTCTGACTCGGGGGCTGGGATGGGACAACTCGCCACGGCCGACTTGTGCAAGACAACTCGCCACAGGGCAGTACAACAAATACAAAATTAAATCAATTTTGGTGGAACCGTGGCCAATAATAATAAAATCCAGAAATACAAGGATTACAATAATTTCAATGAAAACATGGTCGCCAATAGTAAAAGTAACTGAATGAAAAGATTAATATAGTCTTGAACTGTCCGGTGGCGAGTTGTCCCACATTGACTTGGTCGTGGCGAGTGACCACAGCGAGTTGGCCGTGGCGAGCTATCAGGGAGGGGGGGGAGAGAAAATAATTTCTTTCATTTCGTTTCTTATTTTTAATCGATACACAAATGGAACCTCAACGGTTCCGCTCTGAAGTTCTTTGACCTTTACAGAATTGTTTCACCAGTGTTTAAAAAAAGGATTAAGTGGGAAAATCTGTGTACAGCCAGTCCTCAATTTACGACCGATCCCTCAGATTAGGTTATTCTAGGTTATGAAGGTCCTCCCCAGGGGTACTTAGGATGCAGTTCCAAAGTCCCTACGGCTGCCCCCTGCAAGGTCATGTGACCGTATGTCCAGTACTTAGCAACCAGCCTGCATTTATTGCCATTTGCAGCTTACGATGGTCACACGACTGGGTTTTATGACATTTTTGCCAAACCCCAGCATTAACTTCCGTATTTCATCTGATAGCGAACCACTGATTCACTTAATGATTGCTGTGAAAAAGGTCATAAGATCGGGTCAGTCACATGGGTGGCCTATTTTAAAAATGTCACAAATTACAACTGTGATAGGCAGGCTCCATTACAGTCATAAGTTGAAGACTCCCTATAAAATGCACAGATCTGTGAAATAATTTATAGAAGCATTATAGGAGGGAAGCTTGACTTGGTAAACATTTGGTAGATGTGTAAAAAAGTGCTTTTTTTTTTTTTTTAGAAAAATGGGAAGCCCAATATTTATATATGGTGTGAAGTGTTTGGGTTTTTTAACATCAAGTTAGAGGAATAAATGGACACCTTCATGTATGATCTTATGTGTCTTGGTTGGCCACCACTGAAATATGAGCCAGCCGTGTGCAGCAGCAGCAGCCAAAAAAGCCAACGCAGTTCTAGGCTGCATTAACAGAGGGATAGAATCAAGATCATGTAAAGTGTTAATAGTGCTTTATACTGCACTTGTCAGACCACATAAGGAATATTGCATCCAGTTTTGGTCACCACAATACAAAACAGATGCTGAGACCCTGGAAAGAATGCAGAGAAGAGCAACAAAGATGACTGGGGGTCTGGAGACTGCAAATGGCAATAAATGCAGACCAGTTCTGATCAGGGGTCTGGAGGCTAAATCATATGATGAACAGTTGAGGGAACTAGTCTAATTGAAAGAAGGATGGGGAGAAGACATGCTAGCAGTATTCCAGAACTTTAGGCGCTGTCAAAGAGAGAAGGAGGTCAATCTATTCTCCAAATCACCTAAAAGCAGAACAAGAAGCAACGGATGGAAACTAGTCAAGGAGAGAAGCAACCTGGAACTAGCGGTAAGGAGAAATTTCCTAACAATGAGAACAATGAATCAGTGGAACTACTTGCCTCCAGAAGTTGTGGGTGCTCCATCACTGGAGGTTTTTAAGAAGAGATTGGACAGCCATTTGTCTGGAATGGCATAGGGCCTCCTGCTTGAGCAGAAGATTGGACTAGAAGACCTCCAAGGTCCCTTCCAGCCAGATGATTCTATGTGCACAATTGGAAAAAAATTCAAGTCATAATATTCTGAGAAACAAGAAAATGAGAGCATCCAATATTGAGAAATGTTGATTGAAGAGGTCAGCCATCCTCCTGTGATCCTGCATGAACACAAAAATGGGCCACCAGTTGATCCAAATAACACTTGGCCTTAAAACGTCATGCTTTGGAGAGCAGAACTAAGGAGAAATTGCCACGTTCGGCCTTTGGCTCATGTAGCATCAAGACACTGTTTTTCCTCCAATGTAATCCACCAGAAATCCCTTTTAAATCCCTTCAGGAAACCCCAGAATAGCCTCTGACCTTTTCTTAAGAAATCTCGGATCTTTTGGGATCTCTGTTCTCCTACCTCAGCTATTCCTCTAGGACAGGGTGTGTCAACCTTAGCAACTTTAGGAGGTGTGGACTTCAACTCCCAGTATTCCTTGAAGTTTGGGAGGATCCATCCCAGGAAATGTTCAACAAACAATTGAACAGCCATTTGTCCAGAATAGTCTGCACTCTGCCCTGGGCAGGGGGCTGGACTAGAAAATTTCCAAAATCCCTCCCAATTCTATGGGTCTATGAACATTTGGGGGAGAGGGCTAGGTAGATAGATTGGATGGGAGGATAGCTTGTTCTGTGGGATGGGGCATTGGATGGAATTGTGGTGGGATTGAGAAGAGCTAGAAAAAGGTTGAATAGACAACATCACCACCAGATGGATCTGTAGCTGGCTGACAAACCATACTCAACGAGTAGTCTTCAATGGTACTACATCCACATGGAGAGAAGTAAGCAGTGGGGTACCACAAGGCTCCGTCTTAGGCCCAGTACTCTTCAGTATCTTCATCAATGACTTAGATGAGGGAATAGAAGGGGAACTCATCAAATTTGCAGATTTGACACTAAACTGGCAGGAATAGCCAACACCCCAGAAGTCAAGGTCAGGATTCAAAAACATCTTGAAAAACTGGAACAATGGGCTCTATCCAACAAAATGAGTTTTAATGTGGAGAAAAGCAAAGTTTTTCATTTAGGCAGGAAAAATCAAAAATATAAGTACGGATTACGTGAGACCTGGCTCAAAAACAGTAATTGTGAGAGGGACCTTGGAGTTGTAGTGGACGATCACTTGACCATGAGCCAGCAGTGTGCAGCAACAGCCAAAAAAGCTAATACAATCCGGGGTTGCATAAACAGAGGCATAGAATCAAGATCACGTGAAGTATTAGTACCGCTTTATAAAACCCTAGTGAGACCACACCTGGAATACTGCAACCAATTTTGGTCACCATATCACAAAAAAGATGTTGAGAGTTTGGAAAAAATTCAGAGAAGATCAACTAAGATGATCAAAGGCCTGGAGACCAAAACGTATGAAGAACGGCTGCTGGATTTGGGTTTGGCTAGTCTAAAGAAAAGAAGAAATAGGGGTGAATGATAGCAGTATTCCAGTATTTGAGAGGCTGCCACAAAGAAGAGGGGGTCAAGCTATTCTCCAAAGCACCAGAAGACAGGAGAAGAAACAATGGTTGGAAACTGACCAAAGAGAAAAGCAACCTGGAATTAAGGAGAAGCTTCATAACAGTGAGGACAATCAACCAGTGGAACAGCTTGCCTCCAGAAATCGTGAGAGTTCCATCACTGGAGGTTTTTAAGAAGAGACTAGACAGTCACTTATCTGAAATGGTATAGGTCAGTGGTGGCGAACCTATGGCACGGGTGCCAGAGGCGGCACTCAGAGCCCTCTCTGTGGGCACACGCGCCGTCGCCCCAGTCCTAGGCCTTCAGCTGGGTTTTATAAAACCTTTTCCTTTAGGCCTCCGCTGTCGTGTGCAAAAAAAAAAAAAAAGGTTCAATCAATCAGTCAATTTCAACTTCTCGCAGAAAAGAAAAGATCTTGCAAAGTTGGAATTGATTGATTGAACTTTTTAGTCCCACCCAGTCTGCCGTTACCACAGCAGCCATGCCCACCCAATGGGCCACGCCCACCAATGGGCCACACCCAGCCAATGGGCCACACCCACCTGGCACTCGACGATGCATAAGTGGGTTTTGAGTTGCAGTTTGGGCACTCGGTCTCTAAAAGGTTCGCCATCACTGGTATAGGTTCTCCTGCTTGAGCAGGGGGCTGGACTAGAAGACCTCCAAGGTCCCTTCCAGCTCTATTCTATTCTTTAGTTGGGGTTAGGGCAGTGGTGGGATTCAAATATGTGAACAACTGGTTCTCTGTGTGGATGCCACTTCTGGAAGTCCATTCTGGGCTTAGGCAACAAAAAATTAGCTACCGGTTCTGCCGAAGTGGTACAAACTGGCTGAATCCCACCACTGGATTAGGGGTAAGCATGCTGGCTGGGGAATTCTGGGAATTGAAGTCCACCCATTTAAAACTTGCGGAGTTTGCAAAAACCTGTTCCAAAACTGTCCCCTGAGTTGCAGGGAGTCAGTTTTTGGCTCTTGGTGCCCAAATCTGCTGTTTGTGGCTGGGGGGGGGGAATGTGAGCTGGGTGTCTGACAAACTTTACCAAGTGGGTCACCTTCTCTTCTTATCCAGCTGCCTCCATCCAAAGATAGAGAGCCTATCTGCACAGCTTTCCCTTCCTCTGTATTTGCAGGTGTGTTCCCTTTCCTCTTTCATGTTCCTCCTTCCCCTGAGGGCAGCAGGCTGCAGGAGGAGGAGGAGGAGGAGGAGGAGGCAAGGGGTCCCACGTTATGGACTTTGGACCTCCATGTTCTTCTCCACAAAGCAGCTGACAGCAGGGGAGGGATTTTCAGCAGAAAACATGAGGTGGTTTAGAACAGGGGTCTCCAACCTTGACAACTTTATGACTTGTGGGCTTCAATACCCAGAATTCAACTTCAACTCAGCATGGCTGGCTGAGGAATTCTGGGAGTTGAAGTCCAAGGTTGGAGACCCCTGGTTTAGAGGATGGGGAGAACCCGAGTGGCCTCCTTGGAAAGATGGCCAGTCGGGTGGGCTGAGGAGGCTCTCGGGACAGTCAAGGGAGGAGTGCCCAGGTTCAGCGATGGAAGCTCAGCCTGGACGGGGCCAGGCGCCCGAGCCGACTCTTAAACAGAAAAGTGCAAGAAGAGGCACGTACAACTTCGTCTTAATCATCCTGAGATTTCTTCAGATCTTCTCGACTTCCTCCTGCGAAGAGGAAGCGAAGCCACCCTGAAAGAGGAACCCTCTTGGTTCCTTCTGTCCCACCTGAGCCACTGGTCCCGAAAAACCAGAGAGAGCATGTGGCAGCTTTGGATCGTGGCCCTCTTTCCTCTCGCAGGTGAGTTCTGGAGCCAGACAGGTTTGGGGGCAGGGAAGAGCCGCGTTTCGGCAGAGGAAGGAGCAGGAGAAACACACTGGGCGAGGTCGGCAGCAGGATTGTTTGGGACTCCTCTGGGCTTCCCTTCCCCTGCCCAGGAGGAACCCTGAGACAGAAAGGGGCCTGGGGGGGAGGGGGATTCCTGTCCCCAGCCCACAGCCGCAGACCAAAACCAAAAGAAAAACCCCGGGAAAGCACAGATTGTGACAGGACGATGAGCCATTTTCCAAAAAATGAAGTTGAGCTTTGTAGTCGGAGCAAGCCACGCTTTTTTAGGGCGTCTGAGGAAGTTCTTGTGAGCCGTTTGAAACAGAGAGAATTAACAACTGAACTAACCACGCCCACACTTCCGTCCCCCCAAAATTTCCCTGTTTGAATCAGCTCAGAAAAGAGCTTAAAAAAGAGAAAAGCAGAGAAAGACTCAGAAAAGAAATTGAAGAGCTGAATGCATGCAACAGGCTTCATTTGTGTTAAAGAGACAGCAGCTTCATTTCCATCACATGCTAAGTTTGGTTAAAATGAAAGGTGGTTTCTGCCCTTTTGGGGGGAGTCCAGCCAGGTGTGCAAATCCTGTTTACTTAGATTATGGTTCAAAGCCCAGAAAATGGGTCAGTTTGTTAACTGAGATTAATGAGTTGTCTCAACACAGCACCACCCATTTATGATGGGTATTTTTATTTTTTTTGCTAGCAACTAGTGTTTACTTCTGATTTCCAACAAAAAAACTCTCATTGGCTAAAATGATCCACTTAATGGCTACGGCATCTGCTTAATGACCGCAAAAAAGGTTTTAAAATCTGGTGCAGTCAAGTGGTGACTCTGTTAACAACTGGCATGATTTACGACTATAATTCCAGGCTCAATCATAGTCGTAAATTGAGGTCTATCTGTAATCACCTGTAATAATCGGAGGCTGTATTCTGAGTTCCAAATGCCATGCACTCAAACTACACAGGCCCTATCCTCTTCAGAATGGTAGGGTGGCATTTTTTCACAACCCTGAAGTGGCCCTGTTTGTGTATCACACTCCCACTGGGTGTGGGAATTGCAGCATCTATCCGGAGATGCCCAGCACCTCCATCCCCTGGCCTTGGCAAGGTCCGGTTGCAGAGGAAGGGTCCCTCCTGGAGATAAACAGGATTGGGGGCATCAGTATTTTTATGGGTATTTTGCCTGGCACCTGCAAGGTCCTCTCCCTAATAATTTAATTTAATTTAATTTAATTTAATTTAATTTAATTTAATTTAATTTAATTTAATTTAATTTAATTTAATTTAATTTAATTTAATTTAATTTAATTTAATTTAATTTAATTTAATTTAATTTAATTTAATTTAAATTCAGTATTCTATTTTATTATTAATTGTGGTACTTGGGAGAAAAATACCCTACTTTGAGATGGAGGAGGGAGCAGCATCTGTTGAAAACATGCAACATTCGGGGCATGTAGCAGATCCTGGTTAGGAACAGATGACATGGTTTATCAGCCAGGGTTGGCTGCACATTCAGTTCTGACTGATTTATCAAATGTTGGCTAAATAGCAGCCTGTTTTAGCAGCCTGGTTCATCTGGATGTGTGCGATTTCAGCAGGATCGCGTTTACAGCCTTGGAACTCCATCAAGACCTCTGAAAAAAGATTGAAAGTACTTATTTAAAGTAGAGGGGAGAAGTTCTATTTGCTGAAGACCTTACAGTGATACCTTGCAATGTCATTTTTTTTATTTCCCCAGCCCTCCAAGGAGTGGATTACAACTCCAAAGAGGGCTCAAAGGGGACAGAATTTCGAGACGGGCTCAGCAGGGGCAACAAGACGGTGCCAGAGAATGAGACAAGCGCCCCTTGGAGATCAGCCTGGGTGGTCAGCACAACCGGCCCTCTCCTGACCGGGCAAAGCAGCCCTGACTACAAAGCCAGTAAGCTTCCAAAGGAGGGGAGGGAGGGAATACAAATCCCAGAGCCTTGCCCTCTTCAAGGCTGCCATCCGGTTTCCCTGAGGTTGCACATCTAAGTTAGGGTTGCCAGGTGTCCACTATTTGAGTGGACAGTCCACTTTTTTCACATTATGTTCACTATTTTTTTTCACAAAATAGTGGACATTTTTTTTATTCAAAAGCTTTATGATGAAATGGTACGTAATCTAAAGCTGTACAGTCTACTTTTTTTACTACTTAACCGCCCCCCCCCCCCGCTTGTCCGCTATTTTTTGGAAGCAGACCTGGCAACCCTACAGCTATAACCAAAGAATAACGGAATAACAGAGTTGGAAGGGACCTTGGAGGTCTTCTAGTCCAACCCCGGGCTCCATGATTGAAACTTTATTAGTTTATCAGAATATAAAACACAAAGAAAATGAAAATAATTGGAATCCAGGGGAGGGAAAAGGGAAGAGGAGAAAGTGTGGGGTAGAAGGGGGGGAAAGAAAAAAAAAGGCACTGACTTCCGACTCCTTTTAGCACACCCGAAGGTGGTAACACTTCAGCCCCAACTTGTCCCTTTTATGCAACAATAGAGGTGGTCCTCAACTTACAACCACAATTCAGCTCAAAGCTTCTGTTGCTAAGCGAGTTTTGCCCCATTTTACGACCTTTCTTGCCACAGTTTTTAAACGAATCACGGTTAGGGCAGTAACACAGTTGTTATGTGAATCCGGTTTCCCCACTGACTTTGCTGTCAGAAGGTCGCAGAAGGGGATCACGTGGCCCCGGGACGCTGCAACCGTCATAAATACGAACCAGTGGCCAAGCATCCAGATTTTGATCATGTGACCATGGGGGGAATGCCGCAGCGGTCCTAAGTGTGAAAAACGGTCATAAGTCATTTTTTCCGGTGCCGTTGTAACTTCAAATGGTCACTAAATGAACTGTAGCAAGTTGAGAACCATTTCTATAACAATAAGCTTATCTAATCAGCCAAGTCAAAGTCAAAGTTTCATTATTTTCCATCAGAAGCACAAAATCCAGATGCCAAATGTTGAAAGGAAGTAAAAATAAATGTATTAGAATGTATTGATTTTGGAAATATTTTCAAAGAAAAGTTTATAGTTTTAAAATGGAGGCCTCCTTTCTCCCCCAAACGTTGTCCCCACATCACAGTGACTTGCACCCACTAACTCTCCCCCCCTCCTGGCTCCTTCAGGGAGGCTGGCGGCCCCCACCATCACCGTCCAGGACCAGAACGGGACCTGCCAGGTCCTCCTGAGCTGTGCCGGGCCAGAAGAGGAAGCCGGCCCTCTGAATTTCACCTGGCTCCAGGTCAACGGCAGCGAGGTTCTCTCCACGGCGCAGACGCTGCACATCACCCAGAAGCCTCATCAGGGCGTCCCGGACTATATCTGCACCGTTCGCAACCAGGCGGGCGAAAGTTCCAGCGTGGTTTCACTGAAGGAGCATTGCCAGGGTGAGCACAGATTCTGGTACATAAGCGGGTGATGTTAATGCCCCAGAGGGCTTTACCCAGGGGTACAGCAATGTGTGGCGGTTGTCCAACGGGTACATTTGAAGTTGTGAGGGCAAAGGCTGGCACACACACAACATGGCTGCTGCAGTAGCCGTGCCAGTCAAAAAATCCATTTAGAAGAAGATGGAGATTTATGATATCTATAAATTATATTTATAGTTATGATTATAGTTATGATATTCATAAATATTTATTTATTACATTTATATATCACTCATCTCAGTACCCAAAATGACTCTGGGTTAAATGCTCCTAGATGCTTCCTTATTCATCCTTGTTCGAACTCAAAGAACTCTGCAGATAAAACTGCCAACAGAAACCAACTAAAGCCCTCCACAGCACCTTAAGTAAACTAAAACACCCAGTAGCCCAAGCAATAAAAGCAAAAACATCCACAATCTACAGTGAAAGGACTGCAACAGCCACTATGTAGGACAAACAGGTGGAAGACTAGCAGAGCACATCTATG
>NW_015386884.1:47005-53022 GCF_001527695.2 Protobothrops mucrosquamatus
CATCTATGAATGCTTATTAGCAGCCAAAAGACACAATGAAAACTCTTTAATCTCACAACAGATGAAGAATCTCAACCATAATTTCAACTGGGAAATTATCCTAAACCAAAAAACTAAGGGATTCCTAGAAGTCTGGCCTTCTGACAAATTAGTCATCAACAGACACATAGGGATAAACTACATTTACATGCCGTTGCAAAAGGACAATTAATAAAGCTATGAAGGAACCATAAAGATTAGAACATATCCTTTCCAGTAACCAACACCCAGGTAAGCAGGGATTAACACCAGACAAACAAACAGAAAAACAATAACCTAATTAAGGAACTACCAAGGAGAAAACCACACCCCACTACTGGCAGAGCAAAATACTATATATAAATAGGGAGAAAACCCCGCACTCACCAACACCGATGATGTTACCTAGTTTGGTAATGAAACGGCTGCAAAAAAACAACCAAGCTCAGAGAGCACCAAGGGATCTACAGTTTTTCTCTGTTTCTATTTTTGTTTAATTAAAATCGTGTTTGTTAACAAAAGCGGGAGACATGGAGCACCTGGCAGGCATCCAGGGTGGCCTTTAAGGCATGGCCGTCTTCCTTGTCTAACCCGAGGGTGGCAAAAGGTGTTTGCAGTCCTGGGGGCCCCTGGCGCAGGAGAGCAGAGGAAGAAAATTCATTGGGTATGACTCACCCAGGAAAATGTACAACCGCAGGTAGCAGAGCGGAATGTCCAGAGTTTGAGTTTGAGTCTAACTTGTAGATAACACAGAATATTTAACAAAGGTTAATGCCACAGTTAAGAAGACCAGGCTCTTCAATTTCCAGACACAGAGTTTCGGTTAATGTTGGTGGCACAACTTCTTGTCAATCTTATCATGGAATTGGAGGGAATTTAGGAGTCACCAAGCACTGATGATGTTACCTAGTTTGGGTAATGAAACGGCTGCAAGAAAACAACCAAGCTCAGAGAGCACCAAGGACCCCTCATTTCATTCCTGAGCTACAAATATTCTCCTCTGTCAATCCAACTTCTGTCCAGTGCAGGACTGACAAGGATTTTGTGACCAATGACCATCCAGCCTCTGTTGAAAAACCTCACCACTCCCAGTGGCAGCCTGTTCCTCTGGCCGATGATGGCTTTTGTACTCTCAGGAAGTTGAAGACAACTGCCAGTGTGTTGCGCATGGTCACCAGAGATGAACCTCAAGAGCATCCTTGCCTACTGTAGGAGTGAGTCCCTGGGCTACACTAGATGATCTACAGAGACCATTCCAATCCATTATTCTATGATTAAATACACCATAATACCAGAGTTATGTATTTTGGGCTGGCAGCTCCTCCCAATGGGTGCACTGATTGGGGTTGATGAGAGTTAAATCCGTACCCCAACTTTCCCCAACCTGGTGCCCATCATTTGGGTTGGGGTTACCAGCCTGGTGGGTCATTTTTGGGGAGACTTGTCATAAATCATACTTCATAAAAATGCTTAAATCGCTCTGCAATTTTGCTAGAAAAAAATAGGGTTTGGGGAAGGATCTAATTGACTTTGCTTTTATTTTGGGTTCCTATAGATCCGTCTATCCCCAGCAAATACCTCTCGGCATCTTTTTATGCTAAATATATCGTCCCGCTTTTGATCGTTCTTGTGATCTTGCTGGTCCTCTTCTTAATGTACAGACGAAAAAGAGGAAAAGGTGAGAATTCACTTTTCGTTCTTTAAGCAGGAACACGTATTTGCAAAACTAATGAATAATAATTATTAAAACACATGACAAATGGTTGTAGGAGTTGGGTGTGTCTAGAGAAAAGAAGGGCTGGGGGATGACATGACAGGAGTCTTCCAATATTTGAGGGGGGGTCAAGCTATTCTCCAAAGCACCCAAAGGCAGCACAAGAAGCAACGGATGGAAACTCATCAAGGAGAGAAGCAACCTGGAACTAAGGAGAAATTTCCAGACAGTTAGAACAATTAACCAGTGGGAATGGCTTTTCTCCAGAAATGGTGGGTGCTTCATCCCTGGAGGTTTTCCAGAAGAGATTGGACAGCCATTTGTTCAGAATGTTATAAGGTCTCCTACTTGGGCAGGGGGTTGGACTAGAAGACCTCCAAAGTCCCTTCCAATTGTGTTATTCCTTTATTCCCTAGATTTCATTCCAGGTTTTAGAAACGCTGTCTTTCTTTCTTCTAAATCAGTGTTTTCAAACTTGATGACTTGAAGATGGGTTGCTTTCAACTCCCAGAATTCCCCAGCCAGCATGCTTCAAGATTGGGGTGTCCAACCTTGGAAACTTGAAGATTTGTGGACTTCAACTCCCAGTTATGCCGTCTGGGGAATTCTGGGAATTGAAGCCCACAAATCTTCAAGTTGGACGCCTGTTGCTTAAGGTGTGCAGACTTCAGCTCTCCGAATTCACCCATCTTAAAGTTTGCAAGTGTAAAAAAACACTGCTCTAAATTTGCCGTGGTTAACAACATCCTCCCTGCTGCAGCCACATCTGATGCTTATCTTTTTGAGAAATAAATCTTTTTCCACTGAATCTCCGGGAACCCCCTTGGGCAGGCACTAGCTCATTTGCCTGAAATCCATACAACTTAAAACAGAGAAAAGAGGAGAGCCCCATTGACCACTGCCCCCTCCCACAGAAGCTGGGCACTTGCCTGTTTGATGGCAGACAATCTTGCAAACTCCTTCGGCGAGAGGGGCTTTAGGGCAGAAGGGCTGGGCAAAGCCGAGCCAAAATTACCTGCAACTGCTCCCCTTCCCCAAATTTGAGGCTGATTGCCTTAGCAGGAGGGATGCTCTCTGACCCCAGGTGCTCTTGATCAAGCAAAGTACCCTCAACAGCAAGGCAAATCCTCTCCTCCACCACCCCTCCCATTTACTGGAGAAGGGTGCATTTGGAGAGAGAGAGAGAGAGAGAGAGAGAGATACAACCTAGAATTAGAGAGAAATTTCCTGACAGTGAGAGCAATCGATCAGTGGAATGGCTTCCCTCCAGCAGTTGTGGTCTTCCAAAAGAGACTGCACAGTCACTTGTCTGAAATGGCACAGGGGCTCCTGCTTGAGCAGGGGGTTGGGCTAGAAGACCTCTGAGTCCCTCCCAACTCTGTTATTCTGGATTCTGTAAGGCTAAAAAAAACCACAGTGTAGATTTGACCAGGAATGACAGTGGCTTGGAATAAAATCTCACCTCTGCCAAAAAAATGTCGTGCATGCATAACCAGGTGAACTTTGTGCAACATGACAATCTGATTAGGGGAGGCTGCCTCACCTAAACGAGTCCTGGAGAATAGAATAGAATAGAATAGAATAGAATAGAATAGAATAGAATAGAATAGAATAAGGAATAGATTAGAATAGAATAGAATAGAATAGAATAGAATAGAATAACAAGAGTTGGAAGGGACTTTGTAGGTCATCTAGTCCAACCCCCCTGCCTTAAAATGGAAACTTAGCAAGCAGGTGGCCAACAGGTTATGTCTCAGTCCCTTTTATGTCCTACTTGGAGCCTTCTGCCAGATTACTACAGATTAGTGACTGCCTCATAAAGCCATCATTCAGTTACAACGGTGATGAAAAAGTAACTTTGCAACCAGTTGTTACTCTGACAACCTTTGCAGTCTGTAAAGCAAAGAAAAGCTGAAGTCAGATTGTAAGCACAATTGTGGTTTCACTTGCCAACCATTTCACTTAATGACCAAGCAGCTAGACCCAGTTCTGGTCCTTAAGTGAGGACTCCCTGGACTACCACTGAAGAGATAGTAGCTTGGTCAAAGTTTACTTGCTGGCAGATTAATTCTCCATGACTTCAGATCTCTGGAAAGGACCTTGACTGACGTTTCACAACCCACACACCCCAATCCAAGGCTGGCAGGACTAGCCAACGAATCAACCACCAGTCCTGCCCATGGGCAAGATGCTGGGCAGGGGGCGGGGTACCTCGCATAATGCCTGCAGCAGCCCAGCATGCACGCAAGCAGCAGATCCTCCAAAGAATTCATGTCTCTTTGTCTTTCCCATCTGACAGAAATCCACAGCAGCATGGAGTCCATCAACGAATCTTCAGGTACATCCTCTTTGTAACCACGGCCCTCATCAAGAGCCACAGCCGGGCCACGTTCACATTCCTTGAGTGCCCGCTCTGGGGTGCTGTGAATCGGGGGTTTGTACTTTCATGTAGCAGTAAACAGGGTGTCATGCTCAATAAATCAGGAAGTCCAGGCAGTTCAAATGAACATAAACATTGACTGCAAGCTCATGCTCTCTACAAGAATTTGGCCAACTAACGGTCAAAGCAAAATGGCGGCAGATAAGAGTCAACAGAACTCGAGGTGGGCTGGACTTAGATCTCTTGTGGGTGCGAAGGGACTCATGGCTGATGACGCATTTGACCCTTCCCTCCCTCCCTTGGACTCTGCCTGGTCATCTCCCACATCGGAGTTGTAAATCAGAGCGGGGGGGGGGGGGGAAACCCAACCTTGCCAACTTTCAACTCCCAGCAGCCCCAGATAGCAAATGCAATGGTGGGGGATGCTGGGTGTTGTGGTTCTAACAGGTCTGGAGGTGGAGCACCCATTCCCCATCCTGAGCATGAACAGGGCGAATTCTCATTTCAGAATCCGACAACGAGGTGCCTCCTTCGGGGGAACAGATGGCAGAGGTCAGCTTCCTTCCCGAGGTAATCGGTTATGCCCTGTGGGGAGGGGAACGGGAGCCTATTTCCTCTCCCACCTTTGCCTGGTCTTCTGCATGGCGTGAGAAGTAGAAAGAGTCCTCGACTTACAACCAGTTGCTTAACAAACCATTCAGGCTGCAACAGACCCACCTTGGGGCTGGTTGTAACCCAGTTCCGACGGTCGGGCCCTCTCCACAATCCCCTGGCCGAAGCTCACCCGCTCCGTAACACGGTCACATTTAAGGCTGTTTGCAGCATCCTGCGGTCACGTGACCACGTTTTATGATGGTTTTTCCAAAAAGTGGCACTTTAACAAAACCGTGCCCATAGTGAATCATTGGTTCGCTTAACAACCACTGTGATTGCTTTACAAGCACTGCATTTGCTTAACGACCACCACAAAAGAGTGGTAAAAACTGGCTGATCACGTGACTGATTTTTTTTGGCCATCATGACACGCAACCTTAATAAGCAGGCTCAATTGTGGTCCTATGTCGAGGACCACCTGTAAAGATGGCTCCTCTTCAGAGGAGAAATGGCTTCTCGCCAGAGAGATGGATAGGAGTCCCTCAACTGCTCACCTTGACCTGGGTGAGCCTTTCCTAAGTGTCTGCTGCCACCAGGAGTCAGGAGCTGCAAGAATAATTCTAATAATTCTAATTCTTCACCTTATCTTCTCCTCTTCTTCTCCTTCTTCCTCTCCTTTTCCCTTCTCTCCTCCTTCTCCTTCTCTTCCTCCTTCTCCCTTCTCTCCTTCTGCCTTCTCCCTCTTCTCTCTCCTCCTTCTCCTCCCTCCTCCTCCTTCTCCTTCTTCCTCTCCTCCTCCTTTCTCCCTCTTCTTCCTCTCCTCCTTTCTTCTCCTCCTTCCCCCTCCCTCTTCCTTCTCCCTCTTCTCTTCCTCCTCCTCCTTCTTCCTTCTCTTCTCTTTTCTCTCCTCCTCCTTCTCCTTCTCCCTCTTCTCTTCCTCCTTCTCCCTTCTCTCCTTCTCCTCCCTTCTTCCTCTTCTCCTTCTTCCTTCTCCCTTCTCTTCCTCTCCTCCTCCTTCTCCCTTTTCTTCTCCTTCTCCCTTCTCCTTCTCCCTCTTCTCTTCCTCCTTCTTCTCCCTTCTCTCCTCCTTCTCCTTCTCCCTCTTCTCCTCCTTCTCTTCTCCCTCCTCCTCCCTCTTCTCCCTTCCTCCTCCTCCTCCTCCTCCTCCTCCTCCCTTCTCACTGTTCCTCCTGCTCCCCCTCCTTCACAAAGTTCTGGTTCTTGCTCTTCTGGCACCCTCAACCATTGTTACCTGATGCTGTTGTATTGTGTCTCTGATGCTGTCTCCCCATCTTCTTCTGGGCCTGCCTC
>NW_015386884.1:53513-114642 GCF_001527695.2 Protobothrops mucrosquamatus
TATTGCAAGTGCAAGAATATTAGCAGGGTCAAATTCTGCCCCCCTTTTGCTATTTTAGCAGCATTTGGAGAAGAGAGTGGATAAAACCCAGGCATTTTGCCTTTGGCTTTAAATTGGACTGCTATAATTTGACTCTTTCGCTCTGAAAGGCTGCTAATAACTACTTGAGGCTTTAGAACAGGGGTGTGCAACCTTGGCGACTTTTAAGACTTATGGACTTCAACTCCCAGAATTTCCCAGCCAGCCTATGCTGGCTGGGGAATTCTGGGAGTTGAAATCCACAGATCTTAAAGTGGTCAAGGTTGAAAAACATCTGCTTTGGAGCTACAATATTAATTTGGACAAATAAAAGGGGTTTTGCTCTTCCTTGCAGGGCATTAAACCTCTCTCTCAGGACAACACGTCCATCGCAGGAGCAGAATCGACCATCAGCAACCAGGAAAACGCCTCCGATACACGGAAGCAACTTCCAACTAGAGCATGATTTTTGCTTCAGATTCTGGGTCACTGCCTTCTCCCCATTTTAAGGAATTTGGGGTGGTGGGGAAAGAGGGCTGGCCACCCCAGGTGAGAAGCTCTGGAATGCCCCACACACACTCACAGGAGAAGGCAGCCCCTGGCTTCCAAGACTGGCATCTTATCTCCCACTTCCCTGGTGGCAAAACCAGCACCATAGGAGGAGGGCCATAAGTTTTGACACTTTTGACAAGACTCTCCTTCTGGACCACCTCCAAAAATTGGAAGTGGAAGAGGCCACACTTGGAATGCTGTACCCAGTTCTGATCAACACAATACAAAAAAGATGCTGAGACCCTAGAAAGAGTGCAGAGAAGAGCAATAAAGATGATGAAGTTCTGGAGGTTAAACCATACAATGAACAACTGAGTGAACTAGGAATGTCTCTTCTAACGAGAAGGATTAGGGGTGACATGATAGCAGTGTTCCAGTATTTGAGGGGCTGCCACAAAGAAGAGGAGGTTCAACCTATTCTCCAAAGCACCAGAAAGCAGGATAAGAAGCGACAGATGGAAACTAATCAAGGGGAGAAGCAACCTGGAACTAAGGAGAAACTTCCTGACAATGAGAACAGTTAACCAGTGGAAGGGATTCCCTCCAGAGGTTGTGGGTGCTCCATCACTGGAGGTTTTCAAAAATAAACTGGAAAACCATTTGTTCAGAATGGTGTAGGATGTCCTGCTTGAGCAGAGGGCTGGACTAGAAGACCTCCAAAGTCCCTTTCAACCCTATTATTCTGTGATCTAAGTTGAATGCACCTTATTATAATGTTCTGCTCTTTGAGTGGGAGGTCAAATGAGGATTGCCATTCTGGGTGTCTTGAGGTCTTATTCCTCTCCCTATCATACTGAACATGTGTGTGAAACCACTGGAAGGAGTCATCCCCCAACTCAGGGTGCTGTATCATCAGTCTGTAGGTGATACCCACTTATCTGCGCCTATCCTGGTTTGAATGGAGGTCACAGTGGAAACCCTGACTGGGTCTCTGAAGATTGTCATGGTCTGGATGGGTCAGACTCGGCAAGAGAGAGGCTACAAAATGGAATGAATAATTGCAAAATGTGGGGGGGGAACAAAACAGAGAATGTAGATTTGCAACTATTATAAAATGAACTACTGTATAATATTTCAACATGGGGGGAGCGAGAAAGAGGTCTGCCCTCGCTAACCCCTGGCTTCCAGAAACTTGCAAGATCCTTATGGAGAAGGGCATCTTCTTCTTTCTCTGCAGAAGCCGAAAACCCCCACGGGATCCTCAAGATGTGAGTAGCATCTCATGATACGTCTTTTCCCCAAATTCCCACCCTTGTGACCAACTGCCAGTCTGCTTGCCAAGCAAACGATGCCCGTCTTTCAGGGGCCAAATGCAACTTCTCGGGGGTAAAAACCAACTCCTGATCTGCAGGGGCTCCCTCGATTAGGAGCAGACAAATTCTGACTAGGAGCTGCCAAGAAAATGTCCACTGCTGGGGAAGAGATGGGTCAAAGGGGCAACGAAGCTCACCTGGGGTCAATGGCAGACACGCCTGGGGAGGGGAGGCTCATACTGTACGTAGATACTTGTCAACCTGTTCCAAGTTTGGGGGTCCTGGGTGCTCTGTGAGCTCGGTTGTTCTCTTGCAGACATTTCATTACCTAACTTGGTAACATCACCAGCCTCAAATGTTTGAATGTTGGGATCCATGTTGAGGAATTTCAATGATTAAGCTTCAGTTAGCACTGATTATGTTACCTAATAAAATGTCTGTAACAAAACAACTAAGCTCAAAAAGTACCAAGCACCCCAGAGTTGTCCTCCTTTTGTAACCTCCTCCTCCTCCGCACACCCCACTTCTGGCATTGATGATGTTACCTAGTTGGGTCTTGAAACGTCTGCAGGACAACCACCAGAGAGCATCAAGGAGCCCTCTGCTCAACCCTGAGCTAGATACGCTCTTCTACTGTTCCAAGTTTAATATCAATTTGTTATATAATCTGGAGTAATATTTAATCTATTATTATTTCCTCCTTTGATTTGCCATCCCAAACAGAAGTAGCAATTTTTTTCTTGTTCCTGTCATAGCCGATGATCCAGCTATTTATCCTGTAATGAATCCCTTATTGTAGATAAAGAAACACCAGGAGTTAAATTGGTTTAGATGTTCTTTGAATTGTGTTAATCCTTCAGTTTAACCTCCTCTTGAGCGAAAGTAAGCCATTAAGTCTTTGCCCTCCAGGCTTAAAGGATCCCTTGGTGTAATCTTAACACTTACGGGATTAAGATCCCCCCAAGCAAGAGGTGCGACTTTCACGTCTCTAAATTTAGTTAACTGTGAACTGCAAATCCAGGATGCTTCTAATTCAAGGCTCACTTTTATGAAGAGAAGAGCAACTACAACGTTCCTTTGAAGAAGGACCTTTATGTCTCCATGTCTCTGAGAAGGAAAATGGTGACAGGCAATCTTGAATATTTTTTGGGAAGTTTGCTGTGGTAACTTCAGAGGGGAAACCCCATTCACACCTCTCTCTACAATGTCCAAGACACTGTTGGAAAAAAAATCTTTGCAAAATGTCGCTTGATCATTCGGAAACTGAATTGAAACTGTTGCCATTTTCCTTCCTTCAGGACTCATAATATTATAAATGTTCCAACTTCCTCTCTGCAATTTTCCCAGAAGGTTCAAGATACATTTCTGAGATATGGATAGGGCTGTTCCATTCCAAACACGTTCCTACCTGCCCAAGGCCTTGTGTTTTTGACCAAATCATTTGCATCCTAGATTAACAGTGTCTTTTTTAATGGGTTTCTTGAAGACCTATGTGCTTTGCTTTTTTAATTTCAAGACTTTTTTATGAATGAACCACCAAGTGAATACCAGTTGAAAGCCTTTTTATATAATCTATGTTGCCGGTGATTTAAGTTAAATGTATGTGTCAAGGCTGCTAACATTGGATGTTTTTGCTTTGACAACATATGGAGATGCAGCCTTTTTCTTTCTTATGCTTTACTCTTAGAATTAGATGATGCTGAGGGAGGAGGAATGTGGTGGGAGTTAGTTAGACGCAACAATATTGTACTGGTGTGTGAATTCAGAGCTTGAAATAAGAGATGACAAGAATTGGCGGGTTGGAGAACAGGAGGGAGAGCCTGCATTTCAAACTAATTGGGGAATGTGATTTATGACAGTTAATTGGAGGAGGGAATTGTGCTTGATACTATGTGCTAAGGGGAGGGGAATCCAGTTTTTGGCTTCAACTATGTTAGTGCCCAAGCTATGCTACTCCAATAAAGATTCTTTAAGGTAAACAATGTCTCAAAGTTCTATGAAGAGTTTCATCTGTCAGAACCATGACAGTATGTTTGGCTGTTTGACCCAATCTTTCATACTTTTGACCTTTCTGAATATTTTTAACTCTCCTGTGACTGCCACTAGCTCAACCATCCTACTATCATCCTGTCAAATAGCAAAAGCATTTCCACCATTCCAGAAGATCTCCAGATGTTACAGAGCAGCCAGCCTGTATCTGACCTTTCTTCACTGAGGGACTTAAGTCAAACATCCCCAAAGGCTCTTCTCGCTGGTTGGAAGGAGTGGGTCTCCTGGCTCTTTAGGGCTTCCTCTGAATTACATGTATGGTCTCCTCCTATATAAATATATATAAAAAACTTTACATTTATTTTACACTAGCTAGTTAAATAGGCCCTATCAGAGAGGGGATTGTCAAGGTTGTTCAACACCACACTAGACTGAAAGCAGGAAGGGTCAACTACGGTTTCTTAAGAGCAGCTGGTGCTTCTGGAGAAGTCTTCTCTAAAGGGGCCACACCAGACTTCACCAAAAAGGGGGTGGTGGTGGAGAATCCACGAAGAGCTGGATCCAAGGTCCTTGGTGTCTGTCCTACAGCTCATTGCTAGGGGAACTCAAAACGCCAGTTCCACCAAGAGCAGATGTGCAAGAAACAGAACTGTGTATGTCCCCCAACACCTGAAGTGGGAGGAGGAGGAGGAGGAGGAAGAGGAGGAGACCAAGACCACCAAGAGCAGACTCAATGACTTAGGAGGTGAACTTCTCCTTGCCCCAATTCTCTTCCTAAAGTGAGGTCTTACCAGGGCTCCCTCTTCTTGGCAAAAGAAACCCATTTAACAGAACAACAAAGTTGGAAGGGACCCTGGAGGTCTTCTAGTCCAACCCCCTACTCAGGCAGGAGACCCTATGCCATCCCAGGCAAATGGTTGTCCAAATTTGGTGGGCCTCTCCTCTGTGGCCAGGGACGCTCTCAATTCTAATAAAAACCAGGGACGATTCCCCAGCTGGACCAGCCCCCACAAGCACCCCGGACCCTCCCTCCCTGAAAACATCACCAGGCCAGGCAGAACAGAAATACCCAAAGCTCCAAAAGATGTTTATTTAATTTTTTTTTAGAAAAAAATGTACAATTTTACTTCCTATTATTTATGAAAAAAACCCTCGACTAACATTATTGTAATGCTTAGTACCACTGCAAACGGTAAAAACAAAATTTTATATATTAAAAAAATTTACATTTTACAATTTTCTACATGCATGCACAAGGTTTCTCTGCTTTTATTTTTTTGGGGGAAAATGTCAGAAAATGGGTTTCCTAAATTCGGTGTGCGTGTGCGTATGTGTGTTTGAGCTAGGGAGGAGAAAGGGGGTCTCTGTCTTAACGCTTCCAGCGTTAAGAGGGGAGGATGGGCCCTTGAACTCTGAAAATGACGTGGAACGGCAGCAAAGAAGTTACTTCTCAGAGACTAGGTCTGGATGTGCTTTCAAATTTAAGAGGGTCAAGGGTGGGCAACAAATACAAGATCCCCTGGCCCCCCCATGAAGATTAGAAAGTTTCTATAGTCCTCAAATTATGACCACTCATTAGTGACCACTCCAAGTTACAACGGTGCTGCTGAATGACCGCCTGACAGCCCTTGCACTTAGCACCACCGCAGGGTCCACGTGTCTGTGGGGGTCACAATCCCTCTTCTTGGCAACCAATTCGCACGTGCAAGGGGTGGCAGAGTCCCAAAGTCGCGTGATTCCCAGTTGCGACCGTCCCAGCCGGCTTCTGACAAGCGAAGTTGATGGGGAAGCCAGCAGGGAAGGTCGCAATTTTGCCCATCACGTGACACCTCCCTTAACAAAGGCGATTCCATTAACGGCCATGGCAAGAAATGACATGAAAATCAGGCGTGGTCACGTGATGCCTCACTTAACGACGAATTTTTCCAATTGTGGTTGTAAGTCAAGGACTACCTGTGCTTGGATTTTCTCAAGTGCAACCGATTGGGGGAACTTTTATCCTGTTATCAACCTTTATCCTCTAACGGCCACCCAAAAATTCCTCCAAACCAGGGGGGGGGAGGGAAGGTCCAAGCTTGGCGACTTCGGAAGACTTGTGGACTTCAACTCCCAGAATTCCCCAGCCAGCACAGTTCTAAACCAATCAAGAGTGGATCGCTGGGGGAGCCCAGAATTTCCATCGCTAAGACAGTTAAGTGGGTTGTGCCCCATTTTACGACATTTTTGCCACAGCTGTTAAGCCACCGCAGTTGTTCAATAAATCATGTGGTCATTAAGCGAATCTGGCTTCCTCCATTGATTTTGCTTGTCGGATGCCAGCTGGGCAGGTGGTAATCATGTGACCTCAGGACAATGTAACCGACGTAAGTACATGCCAGTTGCCAAGCGCCCCATTCTGATTATGTGACTGTGGGGATGCTGCAACGGTTGTGTACAAGCCGGAGATAAGCCACTTTTTCAGTGCCGCTGTAACTTCAAACTGTCACTAAGCAGAAGTAAGCCGAGGACTATCTGTAGCAGAAATCTCTCCTCGAAGGAGCTCAGGCTGGTCTCCATCAGTCGCTCACTTCAGGGAATGTTACGGGAGGAACGAGGAAAACGTATAAATATGTAAATACAACGCAAGCTCCAATGTCAGTGATTTGTTTTTAAAAGGCATCACCCTCCAGAGCCAAGGCCATGATTTAAATAAAGGCTTTAAGACCATTTGTTCAAGGCAAAACCACCACTGCAATTTCAGTGGGTCGCTTACGGTGGCTGGGTCCTCTCCCAGGAATTAAAATTATTTTTAAAAGGCGAATCACAGTGATATACCAGGAGGCCTCTCCCCCCCTCCTTCAATGCAAGACCCCCAACTGGGACAGCAGCCCCAACACCAGCTGAGCACCCTATTTGCAACCCCTACCAGATTTTCGTTCGGAAAGTCATTTAAACAATAACAACAAAACCCCCACATTAGATTAAAAGGGAACAGCTGTCAACGAAACCCCAACATAAAAAACTGGGATATTCTGGTGACATAAAAAAAAAAATCCTGAAAAATGAACAGCAAAAAAAGTGTCTTTTTAGGACCTCAAAGTCACCTTAAAGTAGTGTTCCTCAACCTTAGCCACTTTTAAGATGGCTGGACCAACTCCCAGAATTCCCCAGCCAGCCATGTCGCTGGCTGGGGGATTCTGGGAGTTGAAGTCCACCCATCTTAAAAGTGGCTAAGGTTGAGAGCAGTGGCTTCAGAGTGATGTCATCCCTCTACTGGTGAGTGATTGGTCCTCGGCCGATCAGTAATTTGGTGGGTGGGACAGGAAAACCCTCTTCAAGCCGCTTTGTGCTGGGGGGGGGGCTCTGAAATTTAGGGATGGGTAAGTCAGAATGCAGACCTTCCCACAGGAATCTTCCCAAAAGGAAGAGCCGGATCGAGTTTCTGCACATGCAAAAGTGCAAAAAAACATCCTGCTGTCTCAAATGCAGGAAAGGGGGGGCCTTGCTCACCTCACCCCTCATGTGCCACCCCCACCCCCACCTCACACCAAAGCTTGCTCAAACCACAGACCAATGACGGAGTGAGTGACTCAGAGGAAAAGTATTTACAACACACAGGACTTCTCTAAAAAGCAGAGATCTTTTAACAAAAAAGCCATCCTCCTCTTAAAAATCTCCCACCCTCCTCCCCCTTCCAGCCTTTAAGTACGTTTTGGGATTGACCTGTTGAACTTCCAGCTCAAGACCTCGAGAGGCTGAATCGATGGCTCCAGGGCAGTGGCTGGCTCTCTCGTCCCTTGGACCACCAGATCTTCCCTGGGGGATCCCCCAAACCTTGTGCAGTTGGACCTCAGAGACCCAGGGAGACGACAACAGCCTTGAGCGACGACGTTGTGTTGACGTGGGCTTGGGCCTGGGTGTGCACGTGCCGGCGTGTAGTTTTGTAGAAAACGACATTCACAAAAGTTCCTTAGCCCAACTATGTTTGCAGATGCTGGTGAAGAGCGCCAACAGAGTTAGCCCTTAGAATTTGGCACAGGTAACTTCCAGCAATTCCTCAGGGAGGGAGGGAGGGAGGGAGGGAGGGAGGGAGGGAGGGGTGATGCTGTCCTTGTCACCCACACACCTCCTCAGTTCCTGGGGCGGGCTTTGCTACAAAGGTGGGGAGGGAGGGAGGGAGGAAGGCCCCTGCCCTTCCCCTCAGTTGGGGTCACAAAGGAGAGAACGGGGGAGAAGGAGGGGGAAGCTCTGGCATCCAGAGGCGCCCTGGAGGGTCTCCCACCGAGCCCAGGAACCCTCTCAAACCCGAGAGACGCAGGCTGGCACCAGGCCGTTGTCCCCCCGTCCTGGCGGGGCGCCTCCTTCCCTGGCCTCCAAGCCCCTCAGCTGCGCCGTGGGTCACACTGAGGTCTCCGACTGCAGCCGCATGACAAACTTGTGCGATTTGGGGTCCACAAACTGCTCCGAGAGCTTAAAAAAGGGGATCTTTTTGGTGCTGACCACGAGGCTGAAATCCTGGCGTTTCAGGACGAAGACCACCCCGTCCTTCAGCCCGTCGGTCACGGGCTCCTCGCTGACCAGAGTCCACTGCTTGGCCAGCCAGCGGTCCTTGTGGTACTGGATGGTGGGGCCTGCGGTCAGGTAGCGCTCCAGGAAGGCCTGCGAAGAGGCAAGGAGAGCAGAGGCGCATCAAACAAGACCACCTGGGGTTTCCAGAAACATTTGCAATTCAGAGCGGTAACGCTAAACCAAAGTCTATTATTTCCAGGGCCCATATCCCCAAAAGTTGTAGCTCAGCAAACGTCCTCGACTTACGACAATTTGAGCCCAAAGTTTCTGTTGCTAAGTGAGACAGTTAAGTGAATTTTGCCCCATTTTACAACCTTTCTTGCCCCGGTTCTTAAGGGAATCCCTGCAGCTGTTAATTTAGTAACCCGGTCGTTAAGTGACTCCAGCTTCCCCGTTGACTTTGCTTGTCAGGAGGTCGCAAAAGGGGATCACGTGACCCCGGGAGACGCTGCAACCGTCATAACTATGAGTCAGTTGCCGAGCGTCCGAATTTTGATCACTTGACCCTGGGGAGGCTGCAAGGGTCGTAAGTGTGAGAAACGGTCGTAAGTCACTTTTTCAATGCCGTTGTAACTTTGAATGGTCAGTAAATGAACAGTTGTAAGTTGAGGACTACCTGAAATAGTTAACACCAACAATAATATTTAAAATGAACCTAAAGGTTTGCTAAGATCTGGTTATCGGATCGGCTTGAGTTAAATATTACCCATTTCACCCTCTTTTTGATTAGGTCCTTGGGCGCCCCCTGGTGGTGCTGTGGCTCCCCTGGTGCCCTTGAGCACCGGCCTTAAGTTAAATCCCACGCTGACTCTTAAATATGTTAAATCTTTGCGCTCCTTCTTCAGCTGAAATCCCCCTGCTGTCTGATAAAAGACAAGCCTAAGATCAGGGGTAGTCAACCTTGGCTCTTTTATGACTCGTGGACTTCAACTCCCAGAATTCCTGAGCCAGCTGTGCTGGCTCAGGAATTCTGGGAGTTGAAGTCCACGAGTCATAAAAGAGCCAAGGTTGACTACCCCTGCCTAAGATCTTCATTCCTGCCCAGGACCCGGGGCGTCCATGCCGCCGTTTGGAGTGGCAGAATTCAGAAACCGGCCAGAAGGAAACACTGGCAGTCCTCAACTCACAACACAATTGGGGCAGGAATTCCCACTGCTAAGCGATGCGGTCATTAAGGGGATTCATCATATGACAGCGCCCAATTTTACAATCCCCTCACAACAGTCATTAAGCGAATTCAGCTTCTCCCCCGCTCCCCCCATTAACGTTGCTTGTCGGAAGAACCACAGGAAGGTCCAAATGGCTGTTGTGCGAGCGAGGGGACGCCACGACTGTTTAAGTGAGAGGACTGGTCGTACGTCACGGACTATCTGCACCAGCAGGGGGAAAAATCTTAAACCAAAACTAAGAAGCCAATAATTCTGACTCCACAACAGTTCCCAATTCAGGACTGTTCACTATCCTGCTCTATTGCATTTGAACCTCCATGTTCAAAAGCAATCTACCTCGGACTGTCAGATGACACAAGCAGCAGCCGAGTTGATTTGAAAATCTGCCCTGCAGCTTCTTCCCGAATATCCTCCCTGCCTGGTGTGACTGCATTTCCCCATGGTGCTGAACCCTGCGCAGTGAGGCCTGGGCCTCACTGGCAGCACCGGCTGGAAGGTGGGGAGGCAGAGGCGACTCACACCCACCCACCCATCCAAGCTACCCTATCATTAAAGAAGCAAGGAGCACCCAGATCCTGTCAAAATTCTCTTCTCCTTTGGAAGAAAACTCCAAAGAGCAATCCCCAAGATCAACTGGATCACGAAACGGTTTCTCAGGCTGTAAAAGAGACACGGGGAGATTCGTCCTTTCAGACTTGCAAGATTCTGTTAATGTAGCCTTACTTGGCCAAGTTTCCTGGCTGGCCTACCTGGTAAGGCTGACATTCTTTCTGCAGAATAATTCAACTGAACCAGAGGACCTGCGATGGAAACCACCACCTGCCTGCAGCCATGGTTCCCTCCCACCGCCACCCCCTCCCCGCCCGGCTACCTTGGGCGTCATGTCGTGGGTGATGCAGAACTCCAGGTGCTGAAGGATGCTCTCCATCGTGTGGTACGGCTGCTGCTTGGTGGTGCGCAGGTACTTCTGCATGGCCCGGGCCATGGAGGCGAAGATGGCCTGGGCGGCCTCCCGGGGGTCCATGATCTCCCGCGGGTTCTTCTGGTCCTCCTCCTGGAGCCGTTTGATGTGTGTGAAGGCCTCTTCCACAGCCACCACCAACCTGCAGAGACGGAGGCCTCGTCACAGCAAGCCACGGTCTCCAAAGCGTCCCCCCCCCTCCTCCAGGGCCAACCAGGATGGAGAAGAGGACGGAGCTCCATCTTCAGCACAGACGAAGCTGCCCACCAGGGCGCACACATTCACAAACTCTCATTTGAGGTTTTGCCAGCACAGGGGAAGAAGTAAAGGACCCTAAAAAGGGCTCCCAAGCAAGAGGAAGGAAGAGGGGGGGGTGATCCTGGGGGAGGGCCATCTACTCCCTAACTTCTCTAACAGATTACCTGCACTCACTTCACCCTCCAGTTTGGACCCCGCCAGGATTTCCAGCATTTTGACAGTACAATTTGTCTTTCTGCATTCTAATCTGCTTACCAGGTGCTTACAACTGTGATGTGGAAAGCACATTACAACTCTCCTAAGCTCGACGTTAATCCTATTACTGAGGACGGCAGCCTGCATGAAGCTCGTCGGGGCAGGAGCCCTTTCAGTCAGGATTGAATCTGTTTTCCAAACTGACAGAAGAGAATATTTTCAGCCTGGCTTTGAACTGTAAGGGCCTTGCTGCTCCCAGAGATTGGTGGTTTTTTTGCAGTTTTTTCATTACCCAGTTAGGTAACATCATCAGTGCTAGAAAGGACTGGGGGGGGTGTGTGTGAGGAGGAGGAGGAGGAGCAGGAGCAGGAGGAAGACAACGACTGTGGGGTCCTGGCTGCTCTCTAAGCCTGCTGGTTTTCTTGCAGATGTTTCATGATCCAACTAGGGAACATCATCAATATTAGAAGGGAGGGGGGTTTGTGGAAACAGGAGGAGGAGGAGGAGTCCTGGGTGCTCTCTGAGCTTGGTTGTTTTCTTGCAGACGTTTCCCGACCCAACTAGGTAACTCCATCAGTGCTAGCAGCAACTAGTAGCTAGCTGGGTAAGGAAACGTCTGCAAGAAAACAACCAAGGCTCAAAGAGCACTCAGGATCCCACAGTTTTCCAAATCAAATTCCAACGCTGAAGCCAATTAACACTTGGGGTCATTGGATATAAGATGGGTAGCAAATAAATTTCATAACTAAATAAATGGGACACCTCCAAAACCAATTCGGCAATTCCTTGGAAGTGGAGCTGATCCGAGGATTTTTCTCCCAAACCAACTCAAGAATTCACACACCTACAAGGGTCCAATTTCAGCTGTCAGGAATCTTCCCTCTGCGGGAATCTGAGCTTGTTTCCTTTCTCAGTTAGGAAAGACTCTTCCAGTCCCACACACACACATACAAACACACACACACACACACAGGCCCTTTTGATGGGACGCACCTTGCTCGCCGTTTGCGCACCCGGCGCTCATGTTCGGCTTCCTCGTAGTAGTACTCGTTGTGGCTGTTGTCCCGCCTCCGGGCAGCTGCAGCAATAACAGCTCGCGATTGGCTGGTTGAGTTGTTGGTTGTGTTCTCTGGACGGAGGAGAGAGGGAAGATTCAACGGAGTTATTGAGATGCCTCTAAAACCTGAAGTCCTCAAAGTGGAGGATCAGAAGCACCATCATTCCAGCAGGGGGTTGGACTAGAAGACCTCTAAGGTCCCTTCCAGCCCTATGATTCTAAAGGAAGAGTCTGTCTCTTCACTTAGATGGAGAATAATGTGCCTTGCTGAAAAACACAAACAACCCCCCAAAACTGGGCCACCAAATTCTCTGTTTCATGCTCTACGTCAGCGTTTTTCAACCTTGGCAGCTTGGAGATTTTCCGACTTCAACTCCCAGAATTCCCCAACTTATGATCACAGTTGAGACCGGAATTTTGATTGTTAAACAATGCAGTCATAAATCAAGTAACCATGTGACCAGAGTCAATTTTACAACCATTTTTACCACAGTTGTGAAGTGAATTTGGCCTCCCCCATTGACTTAGCTTGTAGGAAACCAGCCGGGAAGATCAAAAATCACAGACATAAATGCGAGCTGGTTTGCCAAGTGCCCGAATTGTGATCACGACTGCAGGGATGGTGTTAACCGTCATAGCTTGGAGGGTGAGTCCTAAGTTGCTTTGTCCATGGCTGTTATATCTCCGAAGTATTGTTGAACAGTCACACGTCGAGACTTTAGTCCCACAGCGTGTGGATAAATTCCCAAGTGAACCCCCAAACAGCCAGTCCACGTTTGATCTGGGGGGGGGGAGAGGACATGGTGGCTGGGGAATTCTGGGAGTTGAAGTCCACACATCTTCAAGCAGCCAAGGCTGAGATCGACTGGCTTAAAGCAATCAACATTTCTGTCCAGCTGGGGTGATCAGCTGCCCATCTAATCTACCGTTCACAAGAGAGAAGTAAGAATGAAGGAGCCTTTGCTGGGCTGGCACAGACATCAGCACACCCTTCCCACAGCCTGGCACCCCCTAGACACGCTGGGACTGCTCTGCCGGCAGCTGGGAACTCCAGAATTCGCATTGTAAGACATCTGGAGGGCACCAGGCTCGGGATGCCAGCAAAATAACAGTGTAACAGAGTTGGAAGGGACCTTGGAGGTCTTCTAGTCCAACCCCCTGCAGGAAACCTTATACTATTTCAGACAAATGGCTGTCTAATCTTAAAAACTTCCAGTGATGGAGCACCCACAACGTCTGAGGGCCCGCTGTTCCACTGGTTAATTGTCCTCACTGTTAGGAAGCTTCTCCTTAATTCCAGGCTGTTTGTCTGCTTGATTAGTTTCCATCTGTTGTTTCTTGTCCTGCCTTCGGGTGCTTTGGAAAATAGGTTGAACCCCCCCCCCTCTTCTTTGTGGCAGCCCCTCAAATACTGGAAGACTGCTATCGTGTCACCCCTGGTCCTTCTTTTCACTAGACCAGACAACTGTTGTTCTTCGTATATTTTAGCCTCTAGACCCCCGATCATCTCTGTTGCTCTTCTCTGCACTCCTTCTAGAGTCTCAATGTCTGTTTTATATCATGGCAATCAAAACTGGATGCAGTACTCCAAGTGTGGCCTTATCAAGGTATTATAAAGTGGTACTAACGCTTCACGTGATCTTGACACAGATCACGCTCGCCCAGGTCCGAGAAGAACCCGGCGATCAAGTTCGATCTCCAGGAGATCTGGTTGAAGCATCCTGGAAGCTAAGCCGGAGAGCTGGAGGAAAGGAGATTCTGGCCTCTGGGCGGAGGGTGGAGGACTGAACCCCACAGCGTGGGAAGGGGCTGCCAACGCTTACCCTCCCCAAGGGAGTAGACCTTGAAGCCAGACATCTTCTTGGAGAGAACGGACTTGGGCAGGTTGAGCAGGGCCGGGTTGTAGACGGGGAAATCGTGGTAATAATTCTCCAGGATCCACACAGCGACTCTCTGGATGCTGCGGAGAAGGAAACGTTAGATGCAGCTTTAGTTGGACACAACAAGGTAACCGGCGCGATCACCGAGGGATCCAATTACACAGCACAATAAGGCAGAATGTGGCCTGTTTGCTTTCAGCATGATGGTCTTTAGTGTGTCCCTTTTTTATGGCGGAAGGCTGGGCATGAGGGAGGCCACCTCGGCTTCTTCCACAAATGTAAATAATAATAACGATAACAAAAAAATTCTGGATAGTGGACTTTGTAATACTGGAGACCAGGGAAGAAAAAGAACTGGAGAAAAGTGACAAAATACAAAGACCTGCAAATACAGATAGTCCTCAACTTACGACCACAATTGAGCCCAAAATTTATGTTGCTAAGTGAGAAATTTGTTCAGTGAGTTTTGCCCCATTTTATGACTTTTCTCGCCACCTTTGTTAAGCGAATCAGTGCAATTCTTAAATTAGTAACACAGCTGTTAATGTAAATTAGTGAATCCGGCTTCCCCATTGACTTCGCTTGCCAGAAGGTCGCAAAAGGGGATCACGTGACACCCCCCCCGGGACGCTGCGACCCATCATAACTGTGAGTCAGTGGTCGAGCGGCTGAATTTTGATCACGTGACTCTGGGGATGCTGCGACGGTCCTAAGTGAAAAAAAGTCACTTTTTTCGGTGGCGTCGGAACTTGTTACAACAGCCACTAAATGAACTGTTGTAAGTTGAGGACTACCTGTAGAAATCGAACGACTGTGGCAGAAGCGGGCAAAGGTGGCCACAGGCCCCCTGGGGTGCAATCCCAAAACCCCCGGAGGTCCTCTTGAGCACCGCCGGCATTGACAAAATTGGTCGATTGCTGAAGGCAGCCTCCACCCTGGGACGAGACCTTCAACACTGAAGCCCAAAGAACATCGACATCCCCTGAAGGCCACTCAAGGGGTCACCTCAGGAAGCCCCCCCAAGCTTGGAGAACGAACCCCAACCTTTAACAGCATCCAACCGCAGCCCCTGCCCATCCCCGATTGCACCAAGGCGCCACCTCCCGCCCACTTACCTGAGGTGCCCCACGTTGTAGAAGCGGCTGGCCCCGTCGGTGGAGCGCACCACCTTGAGGGTGAAGTGGGGCTGCAGCTGGCGCAGCTCCAGCAGCACCACGGCCAGGTAGTGGACGAAGAGCAGGGCGTCCACCAGCGAGACGGCGTACTGGACGATGCCCTGGTAGTTGGTGTCGCGGGAGTCCAGGATGCGGACGCCGTAGAAGAGCCAGTAGGAGGCCACCAGGAGGAAGACCAGCACCATCAGCAGGGCGCGGAAGACGAAGACCCGCGGGAGGAAGGCCTTGGGGCGGCGGAAGAAGAGCGCCCAGCTGCCCAGCAGCAGGATCAGCAGCTTGAAGGCCACCGAGATGAAGAGGCCCTCGCAGGGGGTCCCGCAGGGGCTCAGCTGCTCCCCCCACAGCAGCTGGGGCAGCAGCATGAAGGCGATGGGGGTCAGGAAGGAGAGGAGGGCCAGGGCCCCTGCCAGCGAGACCCCCAGGTGGCGGGAGCAGTCCAGGTGGGCGCTGTCCTCCATGTCCTTGGTGATGCGCGTGATGTCATCGTGCGAAATGCTGTGCTCGGACGTGCCGGTCACCACAGTGGTCGTCTCGCCCCAGTTGTCATCCTGCCGGGAAACAAAGGCCACAGGGGGAGGGGGTCAAGGGGGGGCGGAACTGTCCCCTCCAGTCGCAAAGGGTCTGGAAAGGACCCCGGGGTTGAAGGTGCCATGCAAGGATCCCAAAAGGACAGAAGCAGAACTGCGGGAACCCCCCCACACACACACATTCAGGCTCTCCCCCCTGCTGGATGATGATGATGATGATAAGAGAGAGAGAGAGAGAGGGAGGGAGGAAAGGAGGAGGGGGGAGATAGATGGCTGCAGGGATGGAGACAGAGAGAAATGACAGATGTTAGAGATAAGAGAGATGGAAGATAAATGGAGGGAGGGCAGGCAGGCAGGCAGGCAAAGGAGGAGCAGGAGCAGAATTCAACCCCGCCACACAGGTGCCAGAGGTGAGGCCACCTGCCCTTCCCGCCTCCTCAAGCCCAGGCCGGAAAGACATCCGCACAGGGAAGCCCCCCAAACTCCACCGAGGGACCCTTTCACTCCATCCCCGGGGGAAAAGCCGAGCCCCCCAGGAGCGGACCCGGAGGCCAGAGGGAGGGCCAAGCGGGGTCCTGGCCTGTCTGCCCGCTCACCCTTTCCTCGCCTCGCGTCGACTCGTTGTCCAGCAGGGGCTCTCCGGGGGCCTGGATGGTGACCGACTTGTCCCCTCGGCTCCCGTCTCGACTCTTGGAGCGGTGCCGCTCTCGGCGGTCTCTGCGGGGCGAGAGGGGGGGTCCCGAGAGTTAAGGGGGCTGCTCAGTTGGCAAGCACTGCAGCACCCACCTTCTCCCTAACCGGCTGCTCCGTGGGGACGGGGAGGCGGGGTCCCCCCTCCAGCTGCTGCTCGTGGAAGAAAGGCGAAGTTAAGGATCTTGCAGGCAGGCAGTCCTCGACTTACAACAGTCTGTTTAGTGACTGATCAAAGAAAGTGACCTTTGATCATTTTTCACAGTTAACTTGGGGTACCCCTTGCATGGAGTCATAGGCCAAAGAATTCGAATCCAGGACAGCCGGGATTACTCGTCACACTACACCCAGGGGGTCTCCCAGGGGGTCTCCAAACTTTAGAGCCGAGGAACTGGCAGTCAGTCAGTCGAGCTTCACACCAGATTCAGCCATAAATCGCAGGCCCTCAGTTCAGCTTTCTGACTCCCAAATATATTGCAACTTGATTAGAATCATTACTGCAGACAAGAACGAAGCCTCCAATGCGACAATCCATTGTTCGGTACAGCGCAAAGGATTCACACCCTTCAAACAAATCTCTGTTCTCAGTCTCAGCGACTTTTAAGATGTGTGGATTTCAAATATGGAGCGGCAGGCAGGGGAATTCTGGGAACTGAAGCACGTTGCTGAGACTGAGAGATACGACTGAGAAATTTGCTGAGTTTAAATTTTAGGCTTCTTCCTTTCCTTTTGCCCTCCAGAGTTAACTGACTCTTGGAGCAGTGGTTCTCAACCTTTATAATGCCGTGACCCCAACCAGTCGTAAGTCGAGAACTAAACCAGTCGTAAGTCGAGGACTAAACCAGTCATAAGTCGAGGACTACCCAACCGGTCATAGGTCGAGGACTTTCCCTGCCCGGGAGCGCCGCGCATGCGTGGTTCCGCCCCCTGCGCCGGCCGAGGCGTAGCTTGCAAGCGGCAGAGACGGAGCAGGCCGACCACCAGCTGGCCCAGCCCAAGGGAGGTAAGGCACCCGCTGGAAAAGGGGAAAAAAATGGCGGACAAAAAAAATGGCGGACAAAAAAATGGCGGACAGCCTTGCTTGGCGACCCCCGTGAAATGGTCGATCGACCCCAAATGGGGTCCCGACCCACAGGTTGAGAACCACTGTCTTGGAGGGTCTCCGGGTGCCCCCTGTGGAAAGGGGGATCTTCCCAAGCCGGACTGAGAAGGAGGCCACCAAGTCCAAACCGCAGCATTCCAGACCATCACTAGGTGGCAGCAAAGACTTCCGGTTCTCTGGCATTCAAATTTGGAACCAGACGGGTGTTTCCATTCTAGCCTTAGCAAACAAGGGCCATAAAGGGGAATATTTGTGGCTCTGGATTGAAAGGAGAGCTCTTTGGTGCTCTCTGAAGTTGGTGGTCTTCCTGCAGACGTTTCATGACCAAACTAGGCAACATTGATTAGTACTGATGATGTTTCCTAATCTGCAAGAAAACCACCAAGCTCAGAGAGCACCAAGGACCCCTTGCAGCAAACACTACTGAACAGAATAAAAGACTACCAGAGTTGGAAGGGACCTCAGAGGTCGTCTAATCCAACTGCCTGCTCAAGCAGGAGCCCCTATGCCGGAAGTCCCCAACCTTTTGAGCACCAGGGACCGGTTCCGTGGAGAGAGGTTTTTCTGCGGACCAGAGGGGGCCCGGTTTTATGTACTGCCTGCATCCCACAGATGAGGCTTTGCTTGTTTGCATAGACCAGTTTCTGGCATGCCGCGGCCCGGTGCCGGTCCACGGACAGGGGGTTGGGGACCCCCGTCTCCAGAGATGCAGCACCCACAACTCTGGGAGGAAAGCTGGTCGGTCTGTCTATCTATCTATCTATCTATCTATCTATCTATCTATCTATCTATCTATCTATCTATCTATCTATCTATCTATCTATCTATCTATCTCTAATCACATATTCTATCTATCATCAGTCATTCTGTCTATATCTATCTACCTACCTACCTACCAATGTATCTTATTTATCTCACAGAATCACAGGGCAGGACCTTGGAGGTCTTCTAGTCCACCACCCCCCTCTCGATCAGGAGACCCGATACCATTTCAGACAAGTGACTGTCCAGGTTCTTCTTAAAAACCTCCAGAGATGGAGCACCCACGACTTCTCAAGGCAAGGCCTCCGACCGATATCCTTGCTGAACCTCCACCAAGGTTCTCCAGATCTTTCCAGTCCACCCCCGGGGCACCTCCTCCCCCTGCCCCAAACACAGCCCACCGGCTGGACAGCTCACCTGGGCTTCCTGGAGCTGCGCGAGTGCCCCGACTTGTAGGAATACCCTGAATATTGCGATTCGTTGTCCATGTTGTCTGAACGCCGAGCCTTGTAGCGATTCACGCTGCTGGATTTGGATCTGGCCGGCCCCGGGACAGCCACCAAGGCAGCCGCGGCCTCCTTCAGAGTCGGCTTCTTTAGGCCGAGGGGCACCTTCAGAAAGTCAACTTTCACCTTGAAGGACTCTATTTTGATCGGCTGGCTGGGCACAAGCTAGAAGAAAAGAGGCGCACCTGTATGGGAGGAAGGCAGGACGGGTTAGCCCCTGTCATCCAACCCACCGAAGAGGACGACCCAAAAAAGGAGAAGGAGCGGAGGGACCAGGAGTCAGACTGACTGTGGGGTTGCAAGTAGAACAGCAGCACCGCAAGAAAGTGAAGCTGCAGCCTTCTGTCCTGGCGCACTAGCTTTCTGCATGCAGGGATTTCTAATGCACCTTTGGGACACATTATAACTTCACACGAACACTTTCTGGAGAATACAGGTAGTCCTCGGCTTACAACCCATTCATTTCGCAACCATTCAAAGTGACAACAGTACTGAAAAAGTGACTTACAATCAGTCCTCGCACTCACAACTGTTGAACACCCCCAGGGTCGCGTGATCAAAATTGGGATGACTGGCAACTGGCCTGCATTTACAATGGTTGCAGAGTCCAGGGAGTCACGTGATCCCCATTTGCGACCTTCCGACAAGGAAAGTCATTGGCGGGCTGCCGGATTCGCTTAACGACTGTGTGATGCAGTTAATGACTGCAGGGAATTGCTTAACAAACATGGCAAAAAGGTCGTAAAATTGGGCATGGCTAACTTAACAACTGCTTCACATAATAACAGAAATTCTGGTCTCAAATGTGGTCGTAAGTCCAAGGCAATCTTTACCTGTGTGATGTTAGTTCATTTCTCCAAAAACTCAGCCCTGTGAGCTTCAGATGGTCATCTCTACCGTCTTTGGCTTCCCCTTCCTAATCTCTCCCCCCCCCCCCCGCTTTTCAGAAGGAAAAAAGGAGCTTTTCCCAGAATTCCCCTCTTCCCAGGACGCCTGCAGTTCCCTAGAAACAGAAGACTGTGGGGATGCTCAACTCTTCAGGGTCAGGGTGGTTGTCCCAAAGGTGTTTTTTTTCCAAAAGGCAGATGGACTTCCTTGTTTTTCCCCCCTTTTTTCCCCCTTCTTCAATTCTTTTTTTTTTTTCTTCAGCTTCACTTCAGAACTGAAGAAGCTTCTCGGATGGGAAGTGAAACGTTTTCAAGGGAAAAAACCCCAAGAAAGTCCAGGTGCCTTTTGGAAAAAGCACATTTCATAGGTAGACAATTAAGCACCGTCTCTGCCTGTTTTGGGCAGGGAGAAAGCGGGCGAGGGATCGCTCGGGATCCCTCCAGGGGAGAGAGAACTTCTCCAGCAGGTTCCCAGGGCAGGGATCCAGATCAGCCCCACGTGTCTATCTTCCCTGGGACCGAGCACATGTATCCTTTAGCTGCCTGGTCACATATGTGTGTCAAAACTTACGTGTACATTTATAACTATGGAAGCGCAAAGAATTTCACACTCCACCCTGGAGAATTTCACCCAAACCCTCTTCATTTGGCAATTAACTTTCTGAAGTGGCTTCTCCAATTGTCCAATGTGGGAACCTTATTCCAAAATAAAATAATAATAAAATTAAGGGGATCTTGGAGGTCTTCTAGTGCAACCCCCTACTCAAGCAGGAGATCCTATGTTGCTGTTGTTATAACAACAACAGGAACAGCACAACATTAATGCAGAACTTTAAAAAAAATCCCCTGCACATTTTAATTCTTGTTTATCCTATTAGAGAAGTGTTATCCTCAGAGACTCAGGGCAAGCCTTCTCCAGCCACAAGGACCAACCAGCCACCTTCCTGGTGGAAGAGAGGACCTGGGCTGGGTCTTGGTGACGGAAGAGGACAAGGAGTGGACCAAGCAAGAGGCAGAAAACATCCTGGCCAGGATCTGGCCAGGAGAAAGTCAGCCCAAGCAGGGTGCCAAAATTTCACCCAGAACTGCACGGCATTGCACCCTCCTGGAGGTCTCCAGCGGTAGAACACCAAGCACGATTGATGCCCTCATTAAGGATCCGCTCTCCTCCACGTTCAGCGCCTCAGAGGGAGAGAGGGAGAAGCCAACTGGAAGATGGTTCCTCCTCCTCCTCGTGCGAGGCTGGTGCTTGCTCTGCTGCAGGGCGCCAGGAGTCTGCCAGAACAAGTTGGACACAATCACTGACTCGGCAAAACTCCTCCGATCCTCCCCAAAGGAAAGTCCCAGATCCGGTTCTCCTGGGGGAGAGGACCGGAGTTGAGGGGCAGGGCCAATTCTTGGCACCACCAAGTCCCGGATGAAGGTGGTTCCCAGATTGCCAAGCGAAGATCCTGCAGGGTCCCCCGTTCCTCCTCCACTGAAACATCTCCTGGGGTCTAGTCAGCGGTTGGCGCATTCAGAAGCCACCTGGCACTGGGGGGTTTCAGCTCCTCCTCTACGAAAGAACCAGCCAAGTTGGCTAGAACAAACGAGAGGAGCCAGGATACAGGCCGGCAGGGAGAAAGCTTAGTGGAAGGCAGTTCCAGCACTGGGGGCCACATCTTTGCAGACTTACAAGAGTAAAAATGAGCTCAGACATCCTCTAAAGAAGACACAAGGATATGTATTTTATCCTGGTCCACATTTACAGACTTACAACAGTTTGTTTAGTGACCATCCAAAGTTACAACGGCACTGAAAAAAGTGACTTATGACCATTCTTCACACTTAGGACCACTGCCACATCCCCGGGATCACGTGATCCAAATTCAGAAGCTTGGCAACTGACTCGTGACGGTCGCCGTCTCTCTCGGGGTCACGTGACCCCCCCTTTGCCACTTCCTGACAAACAAAGTCAATGGGGAAGCCGGATTCACTTAACAACCGTGTGACTAACTGAACAGTTGCAGTGATTCTCTTAACAACTGTGGCAAGAAAGGTTGTAAAATGGGACAAAATTCACTTAACAACTGTCTCACTTAGCCACAGAAACTCTAAGCTCAGCTGTGGTCGTAGGTGAGGGACCACCTGTACTGATGGCCGGAGAAGCCGCCTTCGGACGTCAGTCCTGGTTCAAAGAAGGGGATCCTGGTCCTGTTTGGCTGTTATCACCCCATCATTTGATTCTGGAGGAAGACTCGCCCGTTTCTTCAAACAACCGAACCTCCTTCTGAATTCATTAGCGGTCGCTAAATGAGTGGTTGCAAGTTGAGGACTGCCTGCACCGCTTGCAGATTACAGACACCCGCCTATCTGCTAATGTTTGGCCAAGCTCCAAGAACTGCGAGGAACAGTTGCCGAAGGACGAGAAGCCACAGAAAAATCAAGGGAAGCAAAGTAGAAGCCGGGTACGGATAACGTGGACACGGAACAGCTCTGCCCCCTTTCCCCAAATGCTAGAACCAGAGGTCACCCAACTCGGGGGTCTCCACCCTTGGCACCCTTAAGACTTGTGCCAACCCCCAACTCCAACTCTGAGATTGAAGTCCACAAGTCTTAATGTTGCCCTGACCCAACTGAGTTGCATCCTGGAACAATCCGAACCGACAAAAGGAACTACTTTTTTTTACTCGGTGTGTAAATTCCACTTGGAATCTGCTACCAGATGCGATGCGGCTACCAACTTGGCTGGCTTCAAAAAAGGGCTGGACTGACTTGTGGGAACCCTGTTATTAAGCGATTAGCCTCAGCAGTGGCGCGCCCGCCTGCGAAGGCTGGGAGTCTAGCAGGCTTCCTGGTGCAGCTGGCTGGCCACGGGGAAGACAAGGGCCAGGGGTCCGATCCAGCAGGGCGCGACTTATACAATCATGGAACCCCAGGTCTGGAAGGGACCTTGGAGGTCTTCTAGTCCAACCTCCTGCCCAAGATCATAGAAGTACAGGGCTGGAAGGGACTCTCGGAAGGCTGGCCAAAGTCATAGAATCTCAGGGCTGGAAGGGACCTTGGAGGTCTTCACAACTGCAACCGCCTCCTACCAAACACCTCCCTTCGACCAGTCCGCTCCCACAGAGAGGGCCTCCTTAGAGTGCCGTCGGCCAGACAATGCCGGCTGGTGACCCCCCAGGGGGAGAGCCTTCTCTGTGGCAGCTCCTGCCCTCTGGAATGACCTACCCCCCGACCTACGTACAGTTGCGGACCTGCGCCTTTTTCGCCGAGCCCTGAAGGCCCATCTATTCCGTGCGGCCGGCCTGGCGTAGTTTGATTATGTTTTAGTGGGGGGTTTTTTACGGGTGTGTTTTTAGAACAGGCCTGTTATTTAATTCGATTTTAAAACAAACTATGTATTTATTATCGTGGTTTTTAGTATCGCTTGTTCACCGCCCTGAGTCCCGCAAGGGAGATAGGGCGGTATATAAATTCAATAAATAAATAAATAAACTGGAAGAAGCTACAGTCCCCCCTGCCCACAATCACAGAATCATAGAATGTCAGGCTGGAAGGGACCTTGGAGGTTTTCTAGTCCAACCCCCTGCCCCAGATGTTCATCCATACGCCCAGGAGAAGGGGCATGGGACAGAGAGATGGCGAAAGGAGGACGCCGCAAAGTGCTTTGAAAACTGCACTGCTTAGCAATGGAAGATCTGCTCCGAATGACTGTCGTACATCAAGGACTACCTGTATTTGTGAAGCAGTCCTAGAGACAGGCCACCGCACTACGCCAACTGGGTCATGCAGTCAAGCTGCCATCCAGGGAAGGTCAGGTGGCAGCTCTGCTAGCCACACACGGATGGCACCCAACCGCTGCTTATTAACATCTGCCAGGCCTCCAGGTATTCTGAGCGCAGACGTCTACCTGGGCAGGGTGGGAACTGCTCAGCTTCCTCCTGCCCCCACCTGCAGGCCAGGCCCCAAAGGACAGCCCCAGACACCCTCTCTGTATACACCTGGCTGCCGAGCCCTCTGCTCTCCGAAACTCCGGAGCCGGCTCCTCACCACACCCTGCACTGTGAGGACAATTTCACAGCCATCACCAGCCTTCCCCTGTGGCCACCAGCTCAAAAACTATTTCAATGCTTTGTACATGCCCAGAAGGGACAACCATTTCGGAGGGTGGGACTTCAAAGGTTGGACCTCTGGCTTGGCCTGCCTGCAGAACGAGGACATCCCAAATCGGCGTTTGAAGAAGGACCTCATTTGCAGCGTTGAAGCACCACACCTTCACACAATGCAGGGAGCATACAATTACAACAGGATGAAGCTACAATCTACCAAGAAGAGTAGTTTGGAAGCAAGGGAGATGAGTTTTTTTCAACCTGTGGTCACTTTAAGATGGGTGAACTTCAACTCCCAGAATTCTGGACATTGAAGTCCACCCTTCTTCAAGTGACCACTGTTGAGAAACACAGTCCTAGCCTATGGTTTCAGTTCTTGACCAGTTTCTCCACCCAGAAGTATGACCCAACTGGTCAAATCACAAGAAATCAAAGATTAATTTGCTGGTTTTGCTCACCCAACAATTTTAACACCGATTGTTGTCCATCACACCTTTCTTCCCTGAAACCCAGAGTCCCCCAGCCTTTCCCCGGCCCCTTCCCCCTTAGCCCCCCTCCTCCTTTGCAAGAAAGGCACTAAGCCTGTAAGCCTCCGTTGAGCAGTCCTCTTCAAAGAGAGGACAATGCCTGTGAAAAGATAGAACGCTGACTCCATCCGAGAATCTCTCTCTCTTGGGCCATTCCGTTTTCGGAGAACAAGGCTTCCTTGGAAGAGGTTTATGGAAGACTGGAGACAGGGGAGGGGTCTTGAAGAAAAGGAGAACAGAAGGCAGCCGAGTGTCCTCCATGGGCAATCAACCTTGAGGCTCAGAACAGAGGAGACCATGTCCCAAAGGGGCTTTTCCAAAAGGCAATTGGGCTTTTCTGGGTTTTTTTTCTCTGAAAAACATTTCACACAAACCATTAGAATTGAAGATGCTTCCTGGAGGACAAGTGAAATGTTTTCAAAGAAAAAAAAACAAGAAAAGTCCAACTATCTTTTTGGAAAAGCATCTTTGGGACAACTGTCCTGGATGATTGAGAATCTCCACAGAGACGGCCATGATTGTGTTGGGTCGAAGGCCAGCTAGCAAGAGGAGAAATCGGCTCGGCCTTAAAGCTGCGGTGTGGCATGCAGGAAGCCCAGGTTTTATACCCAGGAGAAGGCTGTAGATGGTAGATGATGGCCTAGGCCAGGGGTAGGCGACCTTGGCTCTTTTATGACTTGTGGACTCCAACTCCCAGAATTCCTGAGCCAGCATGGCTCAGCTTGGAAACCTCTCCCTTTCCCCTCAGCATGGCTGGCTCAGGAATTCTGGGAGTTGAAGTCCACCAGTCATAAAAGAGCCAAGGTTGCCTACCCCTGGCCTAGGGCAGAGGTCCTCAACCTATGGGCCGTGGTCTCTTGGCCACCAGGCCACGTGAGTGGCTGGCCAGTGCACGCACACACATGCCCCCTGCCCTTGTACCGGTGCCAGCTGAGCTGTGAGTGTCATGCCGACGCAAGCCAAGCTGCAAGTCGTGAGCCTCTCACTGGTGCAAGCCGAGCCATGAGCTGCGAGCTGGCACTAGCTGAGCTGCGAGGCTCTCGCTGGCACTAGCAGCCCCATTTGCGGAACGCGCATGCTCACAGCCCTGTTTGCGCACATGCACACGTGGCCACATTTGCGTGTGTGCGCATGCGTGCATAAAGGTGCCTGCCCCTCCCCTTCCCAGAAAGGTTGGTGACCCCTGGCCTAGGGCCTTCTCTGCATGGAACCCAGCACCATAACTACTAGAAGCAGCCATAAATGTGGGGTTCACCAATGTCACGTAGCTTCCAAGGGGCTATGAATGAAATCCTGAATCCAGCAGAGGCTTTTAAAAGGACATCACCATTTATAAAAATCAACACTCATGATAAAAACAACACAATAGTGATGAACCCCCAGATTGGGGAGTAACCCAGCCATCTTGCTGATGAGAATGAGGTGACACCCCAAAGAGGGGGGGAAGAACTCAGCATTATGAATTTGCCCTACGGCCACCTGCGTCCTTCTCCAGATGTTTTGGCCTTCCTGGTCCATTACACAAGCTACTAACAGCTGTAGCCCCAAACCTGAGGACCCTCCAGTTCGGTCTCCATGGAGGATGGTTAATTAAAGGATCTCAGGCATTTCCCTCAAGGGCAAAATTCACTAAAACCCACATTCAAAGGTATTGCAAGCGATTCTACCGTTCTGAATCGCATCCGTTGAAGAGGACCATATGTTTGTTCAAGTTGAAATTAACCTATTACATCAATATTTCTCAACTTTGTCCAGTTTAAAAGGGGTGGACTTCAACACCCAGAATTTCCCAGCTGGGAATTCTGGGAGTTGAAGTCCACCCCTCTTAAAGTGACCATAGTTGAGAAACATCCAGAGATTCGGAAGTCCTCTATTTTTCAGCTCCCTTTTCACACCAGATTCTTTTCTCCTGCCTGATCCCAGGCAAGAGTGAGAGATCTGCAGCAGAGAAATGCAATGGAGCAAATTAACCGAGGGAAGATATAAAGTGTTTGAGACGTTCAAAGGTCTCGGTGCCACAGAGACATATTCTTCATCTTGGTTGAAGCTCCCCTTGTAACCATCCCTGTCCATTGATGTGCAGGCCACCAAGAACATCTGCTGATCTTCTCCATCCTGGAGAAACCAAAGGATGAATCTGTGCAAAACACTCAACCAGGAACTGCTGCAAAAGGGTCTGATGTATCAAGAGATCCACCATAATGCTGGTGCTGATCCTGGATTTTTGAAGCCTCTTCCTCTTGGCCCCAAAACTCCCTGGTGTCAATTTAGAACATAGAATAACAGAGTTGGAAGGGGCCTTAGAGGTCTTCTAGTCCAACCCCCTGCTCAAGCAGGAGACCCTACACCATTCTAGACCAATGGCTGTCCAGTCTCTTCTTGAAAACCTCCAGCGATGGAGCAGCCACCTTCCTAAATTCAGCACCCACCCTCCTAAATTCAGCACCCACCCTCCTAAATTCCTGAGGCATTTAGGGTCAGGAGCAACTAATACCATTTAACATTTTAAAACTCAGTTTGTTTTCTGCTCCCCTTTGTTCTACATTGTCCTGCCTATCTGTTCTTTTCTTCTCTGTAAGCCACATGTAGTTGACACTGTTTTATTCAGCCTCAAGTGCCCTTTTATTATGCATGCAGATAGAAACTAATACATCTGCAAATGAAGGCCATTGTTTAAGAAGGGCCTCTGCTAATCTCTGGCCAGGCTGAACCTTGAGTAAGAAAGTAGAATGTCCTTATGAAGAGCAGAATTGGTGTTTTTTTCCTAAGCACTGTCTTAAAAAGAAATTTACAAATCCTTCACCTTTTAAAACATCTGCCTTTTAATTTAACTGGTTTAGCCCAGGGCAGCGATCTGCAACCTTGACAACTTTAAGACTTGTGGACTTCAGCTCCCAGAATTCCTCAGCCAGCTAGGAATTCTGGGAGCTGAAGTCCACAAGTCTTAAAGTTGTCACGGTTGCAGACCCCTGGCCCAGGGTTTGTCAATCTCTGCAACTTTAAGAGGGGCTGGGGAATTCTGGGAATTGAAGTCCACCCTCTCAAAGTTGCAGAGATTGAGAATATAATATAGAAAAATAGGGTTGGAAGGGACCTTGAAGGTCTTCTAGTCCAAACCCATGTTCAAGCAAGAGACCCTTTACCATTCTGGACACTGAACCTGCCAATACAGGTGGTCCTCAACTTACGACAACTGAGCCCAACATTTCTGTTGCCAGGTGAGATATTTGTTAAGTACGTTTTGCCCTGTTTTGCGACCTTTCTTGCCCTTTTCTCCAATGCAAGGCGAAATTTAGTTCTCCGTGACTCCCACTCCCCCCCCAATACAGAGAAGGTGGGCTGAAATGGGGGGAGGGTTGGGACCCTCACAAAGAGGGGGAGGCTGCTGCAAATTAGGCTCGTATCACTTGGGTGGGGGCAGCTGTTGATAAATACTCTGCCCCCCTCCCCACTGATGCACAAAAGGCAAGAGAGAGGCCAGCCTTTTGTGCACAGCCCCTGGGGAGCTCTGCACATTTATCACGGCCGGGGAACAAAGCCGGCCTGCGAAGGCTCGCACCCGGTTACCTAGGCGATGGCAACAGGGCCAGGGAGCGTGCAGACCAGCATCCAAAGAAGCCAGATGAAGTGGGGGGGTGGGGGGGCGTGGAGAGATGGGGAAGGGGTGCCAAAAGAGGGGGAAGCTGCCCCCATTAGCCCCCACCCCCCCTTGAGCTTTGTTTGCTGGGAAAAAAACAAGGGTTTCTCGGGAAACAAGGCAGTGCGGACAGCTGGGGGCAAACATTTTGAGAGCGGTTGGGTGGGGGGGGCTCCTCTGAATAGAAGGGGGTGGGAAGGCTGTCCTGGACTGAGCTTTATTCAGGCTGGCCTTTGGGTGAGGGGAAACACAGAGGGCCACCTCTGTCACCCCCAGCCCTCTGCGCTGAGCCCCCCACCCCCACGGGGAGGGACCCTTTGCAAGGGGCCCATTCGGAGCAGCATGCAGTCCCTTGCAGAAGGAGGATCTTTGCAGGGCACCCGGGTTTCTTTCCAGGCAGCCCCAGATGCAAACGCCCCACTTGTTCCCAGCAGCTCCAGTCAGTGGGGAGGGGGCAATATGGAGCTGGATGCACCCACTGGAGAAGGCAGCCACCTGCCTGCATTCCAGAAGAGCCATCAAAGAGCCCCCCCCCCCCCGGCCAACATCCCTGAATGGTGGGGGTCCAGCTTCCTGACCTTGAATCTCTCAGTCAAGAGGAGGATGGCTCACCTGCTGGCTAGGGAATTCTGGGAGCTGAAGTGCTTGCAGCTTAAAGCTAGGCCAAGGTTGAGACTTTTTCCTCACCACGGTTAACACGCCCAGGACTTTGTTAAGACTTAAAAAGAACAACTCAGCCATTATTATTCAATATATCTCTATACACACAGCTCAAAGTCCTGGACTCAAGACAACTACAGAGACAAAATCACGATTCTTGATCGGAACCCCACTCCATCACTGATTAAAAGCAGCTTCAACTAAGCCTCAGGAATCACAACCAGTAGGAGAGCATGCACAACTACGCTGGCCAGTTGTCACAACTTAAAACAGTGGTTCTCAACCTTTTTAATGCCGTGACCCCCAACCGGTCGTAAGTCGAGGACTAAACCAGTCGTACGTTGAGGACTAAACCGGTCGTAAGTCGAGGACTACCCAACCGGTCGTAAGTCGAGGACTTTCCCTGCCCGGGAGCGCCACGCATGTGTGGTTCCACCCCCTGCGCCGGCCGAGGCGTAGCTGGCAAGCGGCAGAGACGGAGCAGGCCGACCACCAGCTGGCCCAGCCCAAGGAAGGTAAGGCACCCGCCGGAAAAGGGGGAAAAAATGGCGGACAGCCTTGCTTGGCGACCCCCGTGAAATGGTCGATTGACCCCAAATGGGGTCCCGACCCACAGGTTGAGAACCGCTGACTTAAAAGAAGACATATCCATGAGATTTTATAGCTCCACCTGAATCCAAAAAGTGAATTCTTTTCTCGGACAACAACAGGTTAAAATAAAGTGGGAAACAAACAGCCCTCCCCCCCAGTTGAAAGTCCATCTTCCAGGCAGGCCTCCCCAACGAAAGGAACACTCACCAACCCAAAGGGTGCTGAAGAACCGTCTCTTGCCTGCCCACTCAGCCCCGCCAGCAGCTGCGCATAGCCGGGCCGCTGAAGAGCTCCGCCGCTGGGCCGGACGCTCCCTCCTGTCCCGGTTAGCGTGGCAAGTCCTGGATCTCAGCATCCACAAGGGCTACCATGTGGTCCAAGGTCCAAAAGTGAGCTGCAGAAAGAACCAAGACCAAGTATGAGATATATGCAAGTAGGGTTGGTTGCTGTTATGATTCCTTATTTTAGCTCTGGGCCACATAAAGCAAGAATTGGGTGTAACGTCCAAAAAGTATCTTGAACGGTTGGAGGAAGTAAAGGAGAAGGTCGCTCGAAGGACCTTTTATCCTACCAGGAAGGACGAAGAGACCAGTTGGTAAAGGTGCCCAGAATCAAACTGTGGGAGGTGGCACCTCTAGGCTGGCTCCAGCACTTCAGGATATTGAAAGCTCCACAGGATCCGGCATCCTGAGTCCAACCAACGGGGGAGTCACAAAGACAGGGGGAACAGGCCCCCCAGAGGGACAAAGGTGGAAGATGCTGCATGTCCCAGCAAGAACAGAATTAACAAATTACGTCAAGGTTTAATGGGTTGAGAAGTTTTAAAATCATGCACAACTCACTTAACTGCCTTGTTTAACAACAGAAACTCTGATCTCAATTCTGGTTGTAAGTCAGGGAGGGGAAGGGAGGGGAGGGGAAAGGAAGGAAGGACACGAAGGAAACCATGGCAAAGATCATAAAATCAGCCTTGCCTCACTTAACGACCACCTTGCTTAGCAACAGCAATTCTGGTCCCAGAATTTACTTGTGGACGTTAAGTCCAAGACTGGCATTGCAACCCCAACATTGTTTGGCAGTTCCCCAAAGAACAAACAACCAGGCCATTTTGTTCTCAGCTACCACCTCCAGTTCTGGGGAGATCGTTTCAAAAAAGGTGCAGCCCAGAGCAAGGAGGCCGATTGGCAGGTGGGCAACGGGAGACTGAGGGACCGGCTGGGCGAGTTGCGGGTCCTTTGAAGAAGACAAGAAGGGGACACAGTTGCGTCTCCCGGACTCTTTCTCTCTCTCTGGAGGACTGAGTAAAAGGTCTGGCTTCCTTCGGCGTCTGCCTCCCAGCTCCCCAGAGACCCCATAAGCCCCTTCAAAGTCCAGGGCCCTGCTGTCAAAATCAAGGAGCACCTGGGTCTTCTCAGCCCCCCTCCCTCGTGGCCATTAGGGAGGCGCCTCTCAGGCGACCCCCCTGCAGCCCAAACAGCTGGAATTTATATCCCGCAATTTTATGAGTTTGTAAACGTTATGGGGTCTCTACAGCCAGTAAAACCCAGTGGATGCCTCCCCTTCGTCCCCCAGACCCAAAGCTTCAAATTCCCGTTCACCTTTTTCCAGCCCCCCACGAAGGGCTATCTTCAGCTTTAATCGTGTTGCCGGACTGAAGAAGGTTCAAGACATTTGAAACCCTTTTAAAACTTTTTATCGACCTAATGAAGATTGTCCCTGAATATGGGGTCAGCCAGGGAAGCTGGAGAAGGGGGGGGGAGGGGCTTTCAGTCATTTCTCCCCATGACTGCAGACCATGAACACAAGAGGACCCAGGTCTTGTGTTCATGATCAGCGGAATCAGGGCTATCCTCTTTTCTAGATCTATCTGCAAGTCACTCTAGAATAGAGGCTGAGGTCTTCCAGACCAATGGAAGTTCCACCGACCCCTCCCCAAGACTTTCCTGCCTCTCCAGTTAGGGTCACATCCTTTTTCACCTAATAATTCTGGAATGCAACCAGGAATGGGTTGCACAAGACCTCACCCTGGTCGGACTCATTCTCTGCACTGAGCCATATTTGATCATGATTTGTTAAATAAGCCACCTTGGGTTAATTCCACCCTACATGGCTGAGTATGATTGTGGTGCTGAATACCCATGTTTGCACAATGCTAAACTTGGCTAGTTCTAATTTGGCCAGACCTTCTGACCAAATAACTGTGGAAATACTACGATGGACGTTAAGTGTGAGGGTTGGTCGTAAGTCACTTTTTTCGATGTCGTTGTAATTTTGAATGTAGGGCTGTATTGCTGTTATCCTTCTCTTTCCTATTAACTTCTCCTATTGGTATCTGATGGGTTATCACTTTATTTGTATCTTATGTTTTATGACTGAATTTTATGATTTATGATTATGATTTATCACTTTGTTGTTTGTATGTACACTGAGAGCTTCTGCGCCGGAGACAAATTCCTTGTGTGTCCAATCACACTTGGTCAATAAAGAATATTCTATATGGAATGAATGATTGTAAGTTGATAACTACCCACAAATTCTTGAAGTTCAACAAACAAGTGTCTATCCATCAATTATCAGAATCACAGAAGAGAAAAAGAGACCACAAATCTGTGTGGGGTTTTCTCCCGACACCTGTCCACTTTGGAAATCACTTGCAGGTCTTCCGTGAGGCCTGCAAGGCCTTTAGAAGTTCTACCTATAGTCTAGCCAGAATGTGACTTCTACAATCTGTTCTGTGAGCAGAGCTTTATCCAAGCCCTATTAATAGATAAACACATCCTAGTTAAACAAACAATACACAACTTGTGTACGGTGCCAAGCCTTTGTTGCGCTCACTGAACCAATATTCACCATCTTCATCAGGAAAAGTAGGCAGGACTTCTAGCAAGTGAGGAGGTGATGGCTCCTCTTTTCGGAGGTGGGACTTCCATCAAAGGTTTCCTGTCCTCGTGCATCATACGCATCCCCCGGGAGATATTTTGGCCCCTCCTTCTTTTCAAAACAGCTTTAATTCACGGATAGTGGGGGACCATCTTGACCAAACTGGTCTCTTCAGCTCATGCCACCCTGTTTCAGTTGGGTTAAGATCAAGTGGTCAACTCAGCCATTTTCAAATGCAAAATTTCTTTGGCTTCAACCCTTCTGTGGTAAACGTATTCGTGCATTCACAATTGCTGCCATGTTAAGTTTCAACTTATGGATGGACACCTTGACATTCTCCGATAAAATATTCTGGTACAATCCAGAATCTACTATTCCCCCAAGGGTGAAGACCATCCAGATTCTGAAGCTGCAAAGCAACCTCAAGTTAGATCAGTGGTTTTCAACCTGTGGGTTGGGACCCCATTTGGGGTCGATCGACCATTTCACGGGGGTCGCCAAGCAAGGCTGTCCGCCATTTTTTTTGTCCGCCATTTTTTCCCCTTTTCCAGCGGGTGCCTTACCTCCCTTGGGCTGGGCCAGCTGGTGGTCGGCCTGCTCCATCTCTGCCGCTTGCCAGCTACGCCTCGGCCGGTGCAGGGGGCAGAACCACGCATGCGCGGCGCTCCCGGGAAGGGAAAGTCCTCAACTTACGACTGGTTGGGTAGTCCTCGACTTACGACCGGTTTAGTCCTCGACTTACGACCGGTTTAGTCCTCGACTTACGACCGGTTGGGGTCACGGCATTAAAAAGGTTGAGAACCACTGAGTTAGATGCTCACACCGTCTGCTTTATGACAGGAAGGAGAGCTTCTTCTGTTGAAATGAATGGACTTCTCCAGGTATATCATTTCTCAGTAAAGCCGAAAAGTTCTCCAATGGCTCATCTGTCCACAGAGCATGGTTCCAACCGCTGCTAAGTCATCCAATATTCTTTGGCACCCTGGAGATGAAAGCAATGTGCTTTCTGCAGAAGACTTTCCTCCTTGATGTCCTCCCATGGACATCACTTTTTACCTCATGCTGATGGATTCTGAAATTAGACCATACAAAACTGCTCTGCAGATCTTCTGCTGAGGTTCTTTGAGACCTCCATGGAGTATTGCATTTCCTGTTTTTGGGTGCCCATTAATGGGAAGACTAACAATGGTGGCCATGGATTAATAGAGGCTGTCTTTGGCAATGGTCCAGCCATAAACTTGAAGGGTAGACTCCAATCATGGCAATCAAACAACGTAGGTTTTTCTAGTGGGAAGGTCTCTCAAACATCCATCCAATTGCCCTCTCCCTGAGAACTGGTTCGCTGATTTACCCTCTTAAGAGTATCATAAAGCCCATATTTTCACCCACAAAGACAGCGACTATTAGTGCACCATTTTCAATAAAGATTAACACAAAGCATTATTTTGCAGGTTGTTTTGTTTAGCCAGAATCCCTTTATCCATTAACAGCGTTCAGATGAAGCTCTAATTACATTGCACGTCACAGTCAGCAACATTATGGATCACCATAATTAAGCCTCACCATAATTAAATCCCTCCAGCCAAGGGGAGTCCACCATTTTCCAAAGCACACCTGTTCCCTTTTTGAACAGGGTTTGCCCTAGGAAGTTTTTCTTGAGGTCCCATCAAAATCTGCTTCCTCGTAATTTACACCCATTGTTCTTCTGAACAACTCTGCCTTCTCTCCTATATGAATCCTTCACATACACGTAGTCCTTGACTTATGACCACAACAGACCACAAATTTCCATTGCTAAACAAGTTGGTTTTAAGTGAATTTTGCCCCATTGTACGACCTTCCTTGCCACAACTGTTAAGAGAATCACTGCAGTCATTAAGTCAGTCACACGGTTGTTAAATGAATCCGGCTTCTTCCCCATTGACTTTGCTTATCAGACGGTCGCGAAAGGGGATCACGTGACCCCGGGACACGGCGACCGTCGTAAATATGAGCCAGTTGCCAAGCATCTTAATTCTGATCACGTGATCCTGGGGATGCTGCAACGGTCATAAGTGTGAAAAACGGTCATAAGTCACTTTTTTCAGTACTGTTATAACTTTGGTCGCTCAACAAACTGTTGTAAATCGAGGACTGCCTCTATTTGAAGCCAACTAACCTGAGCCACAGTTTTTATTTTCCTCTGAAGGCAAAACAACCATGAAGTTTTTTTCCTTCCAGGTCCCAGTTCATCTTAGTTGCTCTCCTTTGGACCTGCACCGCTTTGTAAATTCCTGAAATTCCTGAAATGCATTGTCCAGAACTGGACACAACCGTGTTAAGTGGACTCTGACCCAATCAGACCTTATGCCAGCAAACAAGCATGGCCACAATTAACATGGCAATGGCTACGATGGCCACCCAGCTGTCCTAAGAAAGCTGCACAGAAAATACGCAAAAAACCTTCTTTTCCAAGGTGGCCCCTGCAGATGTTGAGACTACCACTCCCAGAATTCCCTTAAACGAGGCTGAGGATTCTGGGAGCGGTGGCCTCACCCAATCTAGAGGCTAAGGATCCTCCTGTCAAGGCAAGGGCTTGGGCGGGGGGGGGGGGAAGGGGGGGTTGGACCAGAAGGACTCCGCGGTCCCTTGCAGCCCTGTGATTCTGTGACTTTGATGAGCTTGATACCCATTTATTATCGCCGGGGAAGGGAGCGGCCCAGCTGTTGGGCAACGGAGATGAAACCCAGGTTGCCAGCTTGTCTGAGGGTGTAGCCGAGATGGGAGTTTTGACGGTGCAATCAGAGCTCCCTTGGTCTTTATGCGACACCCAGAGACAGGGCTGCTTCCACCAACTGGGAGGCCAGATTGGGGGGAGGGGCAGGGAGGCAGCACTCCCAGCCCCTCAAAGTGTCCAAGGAGGGCATGCCACCCCCCTTCTGCAGGACCCCAACACCGCACGGGCCCCCCGGCTGTGAACATCCATCATCCCCAGCTGGCAGAGTCAAGAACAGTCCCACCGCAACTGGGAGCCCCAGGCTGAGCTACAGGCACTCCTCACTTTATGACTGACTGCTTAGTGACAAAGTTACGGCAGACGCCCCAAAAAGGGACCTAGGACCTCGTTTGGAAGTTCTGACGTCTCACGGCCGCCTTTACAACCACCACAGGTTACAACTGTAATTGCAGGGCTCAGCTAAGGGCGTCAGGCGAAGACCCCCTGCCCTCGCATGGAAGCGGATTCCTGGTGACCTCAAGGAGACGTCCAGGGCGTTTCCTTGGCAGCACAAGGCCAACATTTAGGTGCAGTTTTCGACTTACAGCCATTCCTTTAGCAACCGTTCTAAGCTATGACAGCACTGGGAAAAGTGCCTTGCGACAAGTCCTCGCACTTATGACCATGCCAGTATTCCCATGGCCACACGACTGCGATCTGGGCAGCTGGCAACCTGCTCGCATTTACGATGGTCACAGTGTCCCATAGTAACACAACTGACACTTGCAAGCTTCCCAGCCGTCTTCCAACAAGCAAAACCAACGGGGACACCAGCAGAGAAGGTCACAACTCTTTGTCACGTGATGTCACACTTAGCAACGAATTTTCCAGTCCCAATGACTGTCGTAAGTTGAGGACTTCCTCCATTCCTCCAGTCTTTTGGGGGGGGGGACTCTAACGAAAAGTCCAGCCTTTTCTGACCCTCTTACACCTGTAAAATGATGATAGAAAGCAGGCAGGAATGCCTTCCACGCAGCCCCTTCCAGAATCTGCTTCTGGCTTAATGAGTGAAACCGAGAAGCAGCTTCCTGTCGGGCCGGCTTATCTTACACTTCCTGGTGACCAGGATAAGGATTCGTGTCCAAGCCCTCCAACTGGGGTACCCTCCAGATCGGGGTTCTCGGTGCAGCGTTTTTACACCCTGATCTGAGTTTTTCGAACTTTGGGGTTCTAGATTGTCTATTTTAAAATTTCATGAAATGTAACGTTTTTCTATACAGCGAGTCGCCCGGGCTTACATCCGTTTAGCAACTGCTCAAAGTTACGACGACACTGAAAAAAGTGACCTGGGACCAGTCCTTGCACTTCCGACCATCACGGCAGCCAACGCGAGATCACGCGATCGAAGTTCGGGCGCTTGGCCACCGGCACGAACGGATGGCGGCTGCAGCATCCCCTGGAGTCAGGAGGTCACCCCCTTTCCGGCAAGCCAAGCCAAGGCGGGAAGCCAGATTCGCTTAACAGCCACACGAGTCCCTTAACCACCGTGGTAACACAGCCGGCGGTATCAGGCACAACCCACTAAGTACGAGAGAAGATATTCAGCAACGGAAATTCTGCGATCAAGAATTATCTGTACATTATGTTGTAGGTATATGCAACATCTCACTTTGCTGCATCACTTAGTGACCGAAATTCTGATCCTAATTGTGGTCGTAAGCTGAGGACCATCTGTAGCTTTATGTACTACTACCTGTCAATAAATAGGTAAAAAATAATTCAGTTTAAAAATGATTTATTATGATTTTTGTTGTTGTTTTAAAGAAATCCTGCTGGCACCCTTGCTCCAGACTGCCAAGTTCAAAGGATTAGGGTGGGTGGAAAAGGCTGGGAAATGGGGTGACAAACACCCCCCAAAGGGAGCCCGTCATGCAGAGCTTTTCGTTCTCCCTGCTGCAAAGCTACTCCCCAACACCTGGCCCACACACCTCCAAACCCAGCACCTTCTAAGCAACAACCGAGGCCAATGCCTCCAGCCACAGGGAGGAACCCCATCCCGTACCTCAATATTCTCCCCATTTCTTGCAAAGGGGCCAAAGTCAGAAATGAAGGCTTGTCTGATCACAAAACGTTGCTTTCCCAGCTTCTCCCTCCCCCCAAACAACATTAACATTTTTTCAACAATGGAAAGCCAGTTAAATGCATTTTAAAGCATGATAAATTCTCTATTCAGCTCTCCCTCCCAGCATTCAGCCCCAGCCTGGCCCTGAGGCAGGAGAGAGCTGTAGCTTAGCAATCGGTTGCAAAAACAAAAAGGAAAATAATTTTATATTTGCGGTCATTTTCAGAAGAATAGCGGTATGAATTTCCCAAAGCAAAAACATGCCTGACACGCTGAAGCCAAAATGCGGTTTATTTTAGCTCAGCCTGCTGTGTGAACCAAGCCAACTATGGTTTATTCAACACACCAGAGTTACACCGCCTTCTTCGAGGCCCAGAGCCTGCTTGAAAGAGCTGGCCGGGTGTCCCTCCCGTCTGCCTGGAACAGGACACAAGGCCGAGTCACGAAATGGACTCTGCAAATGTTTCCACTTAAATAAAAATTAAGTCCTTCATCTTAGGAACTCCAGCACCGTGTAGCAAGTCACACAAAAAAGGCTGAATCTGCACCAACCGGAGGGAACAGCTTGGTGAGCCCCAGAAGTGCCAATCACCCCAGAAATGGGGGGGGGCCTTCTGGCCCCTGCCTTGACCCAGGCCAGATTCTAGGTTTCAGACAACCATCATCTCCATTTCAGAAACAAAAAAAGAGCATTTTTGCTAAGCAGATGGAATTTGCTGCAACCAGTTACCCCCCCCTTGCGCTTAGCTGCAGCCCCCTCCCCCCACCCATTGCAATAGATCTAACTCAGATCCTCATTCTCTCCAGACCCGCCAAGTGGGGAGAAAAAGACCCCACCCCAAAAGGCCTTACACACATCCTGCTAGAGAAACAGACGGGTTACACCCCCTGGCACGCTTCACACCCAGACCCATCCATCTTTCCAAGCCAAGGGGGGATTTCTCACGCAGCCAGAGGACACACACACACAGCTAAACTGCACCCTCCCCATTCTTGCAGGGGGCGGGGGAGTGCAAAAGAGCCAAACACAGAGACATACACACACAAAAGCTGGGGGGGGGGAGCTCTGTGCCCCGAAAAAAGGATTCCCCCATTCACAGTCAAGACACAAGTTCCTCCCACCCCCCAAACAGATCTGACAAGGAGGGGAGGTTTTACACCCCCCACCCCCATATACTGAACCACAGGTTGTAATCTTCATGGTGTAATGTGCTGGGGGGGAGAGGAACCAGACCGTGCCCTGCATTCACACTTCGCACTAAGCCAGCATGGCACTTCGGGGTTTGGGGTGAAGAGGGTTGCAGGATCCAAGGCTAACAGTCCCCCCAAAGCTGCGTCTGCGGGGCCCAGGTCCCACCTTCACCACGACCAGGGCGGAGAGCAGAGGGGAGGAGACGGGGGGGGGGGGTGAACAGGCCCAGATTCAGGGTTCTTCTCCCCCAAAGTGGACTCGCACAATTTCACAGCCTGTGCAGACCAGAAGTGGGGTTCCCACCTCACTCAAACGGCCCCACGCATCCGCCTCGCCCTCCCTACGGGGCCGGCTCCCACCTCCCGGTTCCCGCTTGTAATTTCAGCCCTGGGGGGGCCCAGCCGCTCCCCCCGTTTCCTAAGCCGCCAAAGAGCAGGCCTGCAACTCCCCGGGCCCAGGAGGGACCGACGGAAGGGGCGCAACTAAAGCCGCGCAACACCTGAGCTCGCGCATTGCACCAAGTTTGGGCGACTCCAGCTCGGCGCCAGCGCGGCCGTTTCAGTGCCTGGCGGGGGCCCCAGCTTAGCCGGGGGAGAGGCCCGGGTGGTCCAAGCCAAGCGTGGCTTGTCGTCGCGGGAGAGCGTGGAGGAGCCCACGCAGGACAGAGAGGCAGCAACAGGTATGTGAAACCAGGCGAGGCCCCCCCTGACGTCACTCCAAGGCCTGCCCGGAGCGGCTGCTAACCCGGGCCAGTTGCAAGCCACCAAGGTTGCATTGCAGTCGGTTCACACGTGCAACCCCAGACCCACCCCTGCTAAGACCGTGCCAGGCCCCCCGGGCAGGACACACACACACACACAGGCACGCACCCTTTGCAACATGGCCCTGATGCCAACTGGCAAAGGAACCCACCGCCCCAGGCCCAAGGGGCCAAGACCCCCGCCCGCTTCAGAGGCCAGGCCAGGCCAGGCCGGGCAGGCGGAGGGCAAACGGCCAGCCAAGGAAGCCGCAGCTGCCGGGCTCCGGACAGGGCAGGGCAGGGCCGGGCTGAGACCGGGGGGGGGGGGGCGAGGCACGGGGGCTCCCCTGGGCAGGGCCGGGCNGAGGAACCAGACCGTGCCCTGCATTCACACTTCGCACTAAGCCAGCATGGCACTTCGGGGTTTGGGGTGAAGAGGCTTGCAGGATCCAAGGCTAACAGTCCCCCCAAAGCTGCGTCTGCGTGGCCCAGGTCCCACCTTCACCACGACCAGGGCGGAGAGCAGAGGGGAGGAGACGGGGGGGGGGGTGAACAGGCCCAGATTCAGGGTTCTTCTCCCCCAAAGTGGACTCGCACAATTTCACAGCCTGTGCAGACCAGACGTGGGGTTCCCACCTCACTCAAACGGCCCCACGCATCCGCCTCGCCCTCCCTACGGGGCCGGCTCCCACCTCCCGGTTCCCGCTTGTAATTTCAGCCCTGGGGGGGCCCAGCCGCTCCCCCCGTTTCCTAAGCCGCCAAAGAGCAGGCCCGGGCGGGCGGCCGGCCTGCGACTCCCCGGGCCCAGGAAGGGGCGCAACTAAAGCCGCGCAACACCTGAGCTCGCGCATTGCACCAAGTTTGGGCGACTCCAGCTCGGCGCCAGCGCGGCCGTTTCAGTGCCTGGCGGGGGGCCCAGCTTAGCCGGGGGAGAGGCCCGGGTGGTCCAAGCCAAGCGTGGCTTGTCGTCGCGGGAGAGCGTGGAGGAGCCCACGCAGGACAGAGAGGCAGCAACAGGTATGTGAAACCAGGCGAGGCCCCCCTGACGTCACTCCAAGGCCTGCCCGGAGCGGCTGCTAACCCGGGCCAGTTGCAAGCCACCAAGGTTGCATTGCAGTCGGTTCACACGTGCAACCCCAGACCCACCCCTGCTAAGACCGTGCCAGGCCCCCCGGGCAGGACACACACACACACACAGGCACGCACCCTTTGCAACATGGCCCTGATGCAAAGGAACTGGCAAAGGAACCCACCGCCCCGACCCCAGACCCAAGGGGCCAAGACCCCCGCCCGCTTCAGAGGCCAGGCCAGGCCAGGCCAGGCCGGGCAGGCGGAGGGCAAACGGCCAGCCAAGGAAGCCGCAGCTGCCGGGCTCCGGACAGGGCAGGGCCGGGCTGAGACCGGGGGGGGGCGAGGCACGGGGGCTCCCCTGGGCAGGGCCGGGCCGGGCCACCCATCCGGCCCCGGGGCCGCTTCCCACGCCAGCTCGGCTGGGCTGCTGAGTCGGCCACGTCCCCTCCAGGCCAGGACGGGGCGGGTCTCGCTCCTCGGAGCAGCGCCCGGGACAGGACGGCTCCCTCCCGGCCCGGCCCGGCCCTTCCCTTCCCCGCTGCCCGGCGCCCAGTCAGGGGCCCGTCTCCTTCCCCGCGCACGGCGCCCCGTCCGGGGAGAGCCTCGGATGGGCCCCTCGGCGCGGCCGCCCGACCTCGCAACCCCGCCTGCCCGGCCCCCCAACGGCCCCGCGACCCCCGGGGGGAGCCCGCCCGGACAGCCCCGCTTGCAACGGGATCCGCGGCGGTGCAAGGCGCCGGAACAAAAGGCGGGCGCGCTCGATCCGGATTACCCTCGGGGCGAGAGCGGCGGCTCCGGCTGGCGTGCTCCGGTTCCCCCGTCTCCGGCTTTTGTCCCTGCCCGGCCGCCGAATCCCCGCGTTCTCCCTCTCGGGCGGCTCCTTCCGCTTTCCATGCAATTGCAAAAAGGAAGCGCGGGGGGGGGAATACGATTCAGGCGCTGGAAAGGGGACCCGCGCGGGGCGAAGCGGAGCCGGGCTGCTCCTCGCCTTGGAAGGGGCAGAATCCGGCGCAAAAGCAGCGCCCCCCCCGTCGCCCCCGCTCCGGGCTCTCTCCCCCTCCCGCTGCTCCGGCGTGTGAACGGGGAGGATTCGAACCTGCGGACTCGGCGCGGCTGTTCCCAGGGCTCCGCGCGCCTCCCTCCGGCGCTTCCATTGTCTCCGCCGCGAAGTTCCCAGCGCCCGCTCTTCCCTCGCCCGCTCCCGCCCCCTCCTCCTCCCCCTCCTCCTCCTTCCTGGCGGCCGGTTAGTTTTATGGTTCGCTCGTTCGGGAAAGCGGAGTGGGCGGGCGGGGAAAAAAAACTTTGCCTTCTTTGTACAATGCAAGGGGTCTTAATCCCCATCGCTTTTTAAGGATTTTTTAAAAAAAGGACACAGAAGGAAATAAATCAGAGATAAGTTAGTCAGGAGCGAAAGGCGCAGCAAGGCATTCTTTCTCACCTCTGCAGTGTTTTTTTTTAATCCTAACTCTATCCTAAACTAGATGACAAGCGAGTTTCAGAGAAATACCACGATGGTTTGCCACATCTACCAAAGCAAGGAGAGACTTCCCCCAACCCCAGGGTCCCAAATCACCCACCCTACTTGAACCTACCCTGGTCAGGGTATATATTTTATCCTGGTCCACAGTTACAGATAGTCCTCGATTTACAATCATTCATTAAGTGACGGTTCGAAGTTACAATGGCATTGAAAAAAGTGACTTACGACAGTTTTTCACACCCACAATCTCTGCTGCATCTCCCTGGCCAGAATTCAGAGGCTTGGCAACTGGCATGTACTTATGACGGTCGCAGTGTCCCGGGGTCATGGGATCCCCTTTTGTGACCTGACAAGCCAAGTCAGCGGGGGAGCCAGATTCACTTAACAACCAGGTTCCTAAGTTAACAACTGCAGTGATTCACTTAACAACTGTGGCAAGAAAGGTCGTAAATTAGAGCAAAATTCACTTGACAACTGTCTCACCTGGCAACATAAATGTTGGGCTCAACCATGGTTGTAAATTGGGGATTATCTATATAAGTTCTCCTGCTTGAGCAGGGGGTTGGACTAGAAGACCTCCAAGGTCCCTTCCAACTCCATTATTCTGATTTGTTTTGCAAATCCTGCTATTGCCTGTCTGGTCGTTTTGGGTGGGCTTCACTACATTTCACAATACCAAGAAATCCGGATTATGGGGTTGGGGAGGTTGAGAAAAGAGGCAGTAAATACTGTATTACTGGGGTGTGACCCAGATTTCCCTGCAGGGGTCAGCTAATGGATCTTCTCAAGGTCTGATCAGAAGTCTTGATTCTCCTAATCCTGGGATGGGATCAGGAGATGATTCGTTGTGATGCATTTTTCCCGAAAACTGCCATTTGTCAAGGTTGACAGGCTGCCCTGGAGAGCTTAAACCGCCCTCTCCCCATTTTGTGACGTTGTGACTGAGGTTGGCTGACAAAGATGAATTGTTTGTTCAGTTTATCCCATTAATGCAGCGTTTCTCAACCTTGGTGACTTTAAGATGGGTTGACTTCAACTCCCAGAATTCCCAGGCCAGCTTTTCCCCAGTCCACCCATCTTAAAGTCACCAAGGTTGAGAAACGCTGCATTAGCGGGTGAGTGTTTAGGAAGCAATAGACACCCTAACTCAGTGGTGCCGAACCTATGGCACGGGTCCCAGAGGTGGCACGCACGCCGTTGCCCCAGTCCTAGGCCTTCAGCTGGGTTTTATAAAACCTTTTCGCTTTAGGCCTCTGCCACCATGTGCAAAAAATAAAAAAAGGTTCAATCAGTCAATTTCAACTTCTCGCAGGGAAAAAAAGATCTCGCAAAGGTGGAATTGATTGATTGAATTTTTTAGTCCCACCCAGTCTGCCGTTACCACCAGAGCCACGCCCACCCAATGGGCCACGCCCACCCAATGGGCCACGCCCACCCAATGGGCCACACCCACCCGGCACTCGACGATGCATAAGGTGGTTTTGGGTTGCAGTTTGGGCACTCGGTCTCTAAAAGGTTCACCATCACTGCCCTAACTTAATAGCAATATCTAGTAAGCAACAGACACATTAACAAGGACACAACAGAGTGTACAACAGCTTCCTATCCTTGGCTGGGTTCATAAAGAACATATTTATCCATGTTTCACCTAATCACAGTCTCGGGATTAGCCAGATTTTCTGGTTTGGGACAACACTGCGATCCACAAACTAAACACAGGCGTTTTATTTGCACAACCCCTGAGGCTAAAATGCAGCTGGTAGGTTTGTGGAGCGGGGAGTGGTAGAAAAGAGCCGTCTTTTCTTACACTATATTTTCTTAAGCCTCCTTTTGGGGAGGAAAATACATCATTGTCTGGCTAAGGAAACTTGCTAAGGGGCAAAGACTAGGAAGAAGGAGACGTGGGTTCTAGTCCCGCCTTAGCTACGAAAGCCGGCTGGGTGACTTTGGGCCAGTCCCTCCCTCTCTCAGCCCAGCCTCCCTGGCAGGTAAATCAATATAAATCTTGAAGACAGGGCTGAGAGCCCACCCACCCCCCCTCCCATCACACTTCCCAGAGTTTGTGACCAGTGAATTTATCTGCAGGTGGTCCTAACTTAAGATCACGACTGGGGCCAGAATTTCCAATGCTAAGCAAGGTGGTTGTTAAGCAAGTCGCCCCTGATTTTACAACCTGTTTTGACACAGCTGCAGTTGTTAAGTGAATCCAGCTTCTCTCACTGACTTTGCTTCTTTGGGACGGTCACAAGTGAGGATCTCCGGACCCCGGGAGGCTGCAGCCCGTCATAAATATGAACCAGGTGCCAAGCGCCTGAATTTTGGTCACCTGACCATGGAGATGCTGCAACGGTCGTTAAGTGTGAGGACCAGTCCTAAGTCACTTTTTTTAAGTCCTATTGTAGCTCTGAACAGTGGCTAAGCGAATGGTCGTAAGTCGAGAACTACTTCCACTCGGCTTATAGGACCATCCCGAGCTGACCTAGCCTGCCTTTTTAAAATCATCACACAAACAATACAGGACCGAGCGCCACATGGGGACTGCAGTGCCAGGCCCGGCCCCGCCTTCACCTGCCCCCCCCCCCGTGCCGGCTCTAAGCCAGGCTGAACCTTCAGCCGGCCGTGGGGGGCTGCGGGAAAGAGCCCCTGGGGGACGCCCAGCGGATTCTGCGGTGTGGTTATGGCAACCTCCTTGGCCAAACATCGCCCGCTATCGCCTCTGAGCCATGACAATGTGTTGTGTAAATATATCATCGCAGGAGGTTTCCTGTTTCATGAGGCTTTCGAGGGCAGGGAAGGGAGGTGTGGGGGGGACGCTGAGGAAGCTGATCCCAGGGTGGAAATTCAGAGAATGAGAACCAGGAGCCAAAGAGGCCTCTGAGGGTGGGAGGAAACCGGGCGCCATGGGGCTCTGAATCCTCAGGGCAAACAAAACACAGGCGGTCCTCGCTTAACGGCCAGTTGCTTAGGAACGACAGAACCTCCTCAGAGTTACTTGACCTGTTTTGGAAGTTTTGACAGCCATGCACAAACACACAAACACACACACACACACACACACACACACACACACACACACACTGTCATGTGAGTGCATTTATGATCATTTGCACCATCCCACAGTCACGTGACTGTGATTTTCTATGTTTTTTGCCAGTTTCTAGCAATTCCTTCTGGTTTCCAATAAAAAATGCCCACTGGGGAAAATGGACTTGTTTAACGACTATGGTGTTTGCTTACTGACCACACTGTTCACTTAATGACCAAGGTGTTTGCCTAATCACTGCAAATTCCCCGTGTCTGGCTGGGGAATTCTGGGAGTTAAAATACAGCCGTCTTCAAGTTGTCAAGTTTGAAAAATGCTGGCTAGACCCTGGTTTCTTGCTAGGTTGCTAGACCCTGGTTTCTTGCGGTGAGGCAGCCTTTCAGATCAAGGTGTACCCGCGAGAGAACGAGGGACTGTCCCACCGGGCCTTTCTTGTCCCGATGCTGCTTAACACCTGCACAAAGGTGCTGGAGGAAGTCACTGGTGGCCTTCAGCTCCCCAAGCTGATTCTAACACAGGGTCTATCCACCTCTCATTTGCAACCTGTTTCCACCCTGAGCAGGGGGTTGGACTAGATGACCTCCAAGATCCCTTCCAACTTTTTTATTATTACTATTATTATTATTATTATTATTATTATTATTATTATTATTATTATTATTATTATTATTATTCCTACAACCTGCTCTGTTTGAAGGGCAGCTGGAAACGTCTCCAGAAATTGGAGCAGCTGGCTGAACTCCTCCAAAGTGCCCGAGGGCAGGATAAGAACCAACGGGTGGAGGAAGGTCATTAAAGAGAGAATCCAATCTGGAACCGAGGAGGAATTTTAAGCAGTGGAACTGCTGCCGTCCAGAGGTGGTGGCTGCTCCATCGCTGGAGGTTTTCAAGAAGAGACAGGACAGCCATTTGCCTGGAATGGTATAGGGTCTCCTCCTTGAACAGGGGGTTGGACTAGAAGACCTCCGAGGTCTCCTCTGACTCTGTTATTCTGCATTCTGATGCCAAATGCGGCTGCCACACAGCTGGTGCCGGATGCCAGGAGCCCATGATGCTCTCCTGAAAGATTTGCCCAGGCTGCCAATGGCCAACCAACACAATTCAGATGGCTGATGCTTCCCAGGAACCACCTGCCTTCGGGAGAAGCCCCTCCGAAGGTGCGCCCACGTCCTGAAGGGTGACAGGTGAATGGGACAGGTGAATCTTCTGCCAGGGAGATGCCAGGCTCTGGAATGCAGAGTGTAATGGCAGCAGTCCTAGTCTTCTTTTCCCCTCCCTATTTTTGGCTTTGCAAGCTGTGTTGAGAGTTGGAAAGCAGGGGGTCCTCAACTTGTGGCCACAATTGGGGACCAGAGTTTCTTTTGCTAAGCAAGCCGGTTATTAAGTGAGTTGCTCCCAATTTCACCTTTTTGTCACTATTGTTAAGTAAATCTCTGCAGCTGTTAAGTGAATCACGTGGTTGCTAAGTGAGCCCAAGTTTCCCCATTGATAAAACTTGTCAAAAGGGGGGGGCAGCGTAAAGTCGGACCTGGTTATCACAAGACCCCAGGATGCTGTAACCATTGTAAACACGTGCCGGTTGCCCAGCACCTGCATTTGGATCATGTGACTGTCGTAATGATCATATGTGTAAGGACTAATCAGTCAGAATAGAGCTGGAAGGGACCTTGGAGATCTTCTAGACCAGCCCCCCGCTCAAGCAGAACCTATACCATCTCAGACAAGTGACCGTCTAGCCTCTTCTTAAAAATCTCCAGTGATGGAATGCCCACGATTTCTGGTGGCAAGCTGTTCCCCTGGTTAATTGTCCTCACTGTTAAGAAATTTCTCCTTAATGCCAGGTTGCTTCTCTCTTTGATCAGTTTCCGGCCATTGTTTATTGTCCTTCCCTCTGGTGCTTTAGAGAATAACGTGACCCCCTCTTCTTTGTGGCAGCCCCTCAGATACTGAAATACTGCTATCTTGTCCCCCAGTCCTTCTTTTCTCTAGGCTGGTCAAACCCAAATCCTTATTATGACCAGTCATGAGTCACTTTTCTCAATGCCATAACTTGAAACACTCTTCAAAAGAAAGATTGTAAGTCGAAGACTATGTAAATGGTTGAATATTATTTCAATAAAAAATTAATAAAATGTTTCAATTGCAATAGATTTTTTTCCTGACACAGGTTTAAGTATGGCTTTATTTATTCATTCGGTTTCTATAGCTGCCCGTCTCAGTCCACGACTCTATGAATTGTTCACCGTCTCCCATACACAAAAAGACATATTACCCCAAAAAAAGAAATAATATTTTTTGGATGTGAATGAGGAGGGGTTTGGGGATTCAGTCCCCTGACCATTTAATGCCCGCTTGGGTATCCTTTGTGCTCCTTCCCACAATTCGAGGCTACACAATGAATGGAGAACCGTTTGTGTTTCCTGCTCTGTTCATTTGCACATCTGTCCCACATTTCTATCCCGTGAGTCATCTTTTTTGGCTGCAAATTTTTTTCCCAGGTAAAAAATGCTTGAGAGCTGATCTCTGGATATTTGCTCAGGGTAAATTTTTTGGAAGCTGCAACTGACAAACCGGCTGTGCAGACAGGTAGCCATCCACTTACAGCCACAATTGGGACCAGAATTTCTGTTGCTGAGCGAGGTCGTTGTTAAGGGAATCGCACCCAATTTTACAACCTTTGTAGCCACAGAGGTTAAGCAAACCGCAGCAGTTGTTATGTGAATCACATGGTCAAATCCAGTTTTCCCCGTGGACTTTGCATGTCAGAAATTGGCCGAGAAAGTCACAAATGGTGATCAATCAGGGCTTGCCTAACTTCAAACGGTCAATAAACAAATGGTTATAAGTTGAGGACCACCACTTGTACAGTACGTGCAAGCTGGAGAATTCTGGGAGTTGAAGTCCACCCGTCTTAAAGTTGCCAAGGTTGAGAAATTGGGCTCCAAACACTCAGTTGTATTGCATTATCCATTTTCACAGCCCACTAAGTGCCCTGCAAACAACCCAGGCCCCCCCCCCTGCATTTTCTCTTCTTCCAGGGTTTTCTGTTTTAGATTCAAACTTCGCTCTGTTGCTGCAGGTTGCAGATGGCTTTATCTGCTCTTTGGTGGGGAGGGGGCCACCCCAGGCGTGGGAAGCCCATCCGGGCACCCCTTGCCTGGAAGGAGGGTCCAGGGGACCTCAGGGGCGCCAATCAGCGGAACAACTTGCCTCCTGGGGTTGTGGGTGCTCCCATCACTGGAGGTGTTCAAGAGTAGACTGGGCAGCCCTTTGTCTGGGGTGGAATAACGTCTCCTGCCCTGAACAGGGAGCTGGACTAGATGACCTCCAAGGTTCCTTCCAGCCCTAGGATTCTATAATCTATGAGATCATGACCTCTTTCCTGTCTAGATCAGCGGCCAATAAACTTGACAGCTTGAAGACTTGTGGACTTCAACTCCCAGAACCCCCCAGGCGGCGGGTCTCGGTCATCTCCCGGGCGGGTCCCCCGTCCAGGCTGGCCCCGCCCCATGATCAGGGAGAGGGGCCTGCCACGCCCCCTCAGCCAGCCAGTCCGCGGCCCGAGAGAGCCATTGATAAAAGACGAAGGGGGCGTGGCTTCCTCAAACTGGCCAATCCCGCGGCGGCCCGGGCTCCGTTCATAGTTTTCCAAGCGGCTTTCCGCTTCGGGGGGCGGCGGGGACTCGGCGCCCTGGGCAGCCCGGCCCGCGGGAGCCCGGAGGGGCCGCTGGATGCCGGCGAAGCGGGGCTCCGATGCACGTGAGAAGAGGGGCGCTGGGCTGCCCGCGGGTGCCGCGCCCCGCCCGAAGGGGGCCCGTCCAGATGGCCTCGGACCCTCCGCCGGGCGCCTGCCTTCCCGGAGGGGGCGGGGCGCTCACCGGCTCAACAGGCGGGCGGGGGGGCAGCCGTGGGGCGAAGTCGCTGCTCCCCGCCTCGGGTTCCGGGCCGGCCAGCGGCTCCCACCGGCTTCATCCGCGCGGGGCCTTCGCGGGCTCGCTTCCTCCGGCTTTCTGGGTCGGCACCGGCGGCCGATTGGGAATCCCGGGGCTGGAAGGGGCCTTAGAGGTTGTGGAGTCCATCCCCCTGCCCGAGGCCTCGTCCCGCCGCAGGCAAGAGGCTGTCCGGTCCTTCCTCGAAGACTCCAGCGGGGCTGCCCCGCGAGGGCGCGGCTTCCCCGGTCGTTTTAAAGGGGTCTCCCCATCTGGAGGATCCCACCATTTCTTGACCTTCGCTGCTGCCTCCAGAGCCGCCTGGGGGCCCTTGAGGAAAGCCTGACAAAGGGGGAGGCAGATGAGTCAGACCCCCCCCCTTCCCAAACTGTGCCTTCCCGGGGAGGGGGCTGGCTAGGTCAGCTGGGGGCCTGTAGCTTCTGCCACCGTTCTGTGAAACCTTTGTCAAATTTAAATTTTAGAACAGAGTTTTCCAATCTTGGCGATGGGTGGACTTCAGCTCCCAGAATTCCCCAGCCAGCATGATTTAAGAGTGGTGGACTTTATGCCTGGCTGGGGAATTCTGGGAGTTGGAGTCCACCACTCTTCAAGTTGCTATGGGTGAGAAACGCTGCTCTAGAAGAAGAAGAAACTACACCCCCCATGAAGCCCTGAGCCCCAGCAGTAAGTGCCATCCATCCTCTTATCTGCCCATTGGCTGGAATGAGGGGGGGGGGGAAAAGGCGGGATCCGTTGCCTCCTGCTGCCTGCTTCTCCCTGCCTGCAGGAGAGGTGCCAACCTTTCCTGGCAGATGAGAAGTTACTCCCTGGCTGAATTTGTAAAGCACGCCTCCTCTGAGCAGGCCCGGAGTGCAGCCTTGACGTCCCGTGTTCGAGCAGAAAGGCGGGGCCCCTCTTGACAAAGTCATGAAAACAGCAATCAGGAAAATTCCTGCCAGCCCAGCCTGCAAGTCCAGGCATGACAGCCCTGCCCGCTGCCTCCTTTCTCTGCGCTTAGCAGAAAGCAGGATCCTGGAGCTGGGGGGTGGGGGGGGGACATTATGGCCCTGTCCGTTGGGCTTAGTTGGATGAGTCTTGCAAATGTGAGGTTGGGTTCTGTGTGAAATCAGCTCCCGCCCCAAACCTCTTTGGCATGCTTTAGCACAGGGGTAGGCCACCTTGGCTCTTTGATGACTCGTGGACTTCAATTCCCAGAATTCATGAGCCAGCACAGCTGGCTCAGGAAGTGACTCCTTGGGGTTCACAGTACATCAGACCTGGGGTGTCCTGGTCTTGTAACAACATAAGAAACAACCTAAATAGAAGAGAATCTCCCCAAGCGTGCAAAAGTGTGACGTTGGGGCAATCACGAAGAGGGCGTGAGTTCCAGTCCTGCCTTAGGCACGAAAACCAACTGGGTGGCTTTGGGCCAATCCCTCTCTCTCTCAGCCCAACCCACCTCACAGGGTTGTTGTTGTGGGGGAAACTGAAGAAGGGAAGAGTATGTTCACCGCCTTGAGTTCTTTGTAAAAAATAATAAAGGCGGGATATCCTTGAAAGCAGAAAGGTTGTGTATGCATGCGAAGGTGGGTGGGATTCTTAGCTGTTCACGGGGGCTTGTGCACAACCCGGTGCCAGCCAGCCAGCCGGAAGGACGTGGGGGCCCCCTCCTCCTTCCTCTGCCCCCGGCACTTGCGGCTCTCCCTGTCCCCCCCCCTCAAAATCTTTGCACGTCAGAGGGGGAAAGAGCCCCACACTTAGCAACTCCTGGGATAAAGGTTGCTGTGGGCCCCGCTCGCTCACTCGCTCGCAGGCAGCCTCTGGGTTAACAGCCCCGGTGTGGCGGGTCCTTCCAGCCTCCCTTTCCTGGGGGAGCCCAGCAAAAGCTGGATCTTCGCCCAGCGTTTCTGCAGGAGAGCCCCGGAGATCTGCTCCAACCTGCTCCTCAAAAAACGTTGGAAACCAGGTTAGACGTTTGGCAGGGGGAGAGCCTTTGCCAGCAGCCCCCCCCCCTTGGATCTTCTTAACTCGGGGGGGGGACTTAGGATCGGTCCTCGCACTTACAGCCATAGCAGCCTCTCCATGGTCATGTGATCAAAACCTGGCAACCAGCATATATTTATCAAGGTTGCGGCGTCCCAGGTCACGTGATCTCCATTTACGACCTTCCCAACCAGCTTCTGAGAAGCAAAGTCAACGGGGGAAGCCAAATTCACTTAACGGCCACATGATTCACTTAATAACAACAGTGATTTGCTTAACTGCCATGGCAAAAAAGATCACAAAATTGGGCGCATCTCCTTAAACAAACTGCCTTGCTTAGCAATGAAAATGCACCAAATTTTACCAGACTTTATTTCTGCAGATTGTGGTGTTTTCAGTTGTGTTCACCACCAGGAGGCAGTACAGACCAGTTTCGTCCTCACTAAGAAGCCTCAGAGGAGGTCTTCGTCTCTCTGTGGCCAAGTTTCTTAATCTTGGACCCTTGAAGAAACGTGGACTTCAATGCCCAGAATTCCAGGCTGGCTGGGGAACTCTGGGAGTTGAAGTCCACAAGTCTTATGGTTGGCAGGTTTGGAGACCCCTGATTTAATTGGAGGTCTCTTCTTGCTGTAATTCCAGACACTATTTTGTTAACTATATTTAGGATTTAGCATGCTGTGTGAATGCACCAAAATGTTATATATTAAAATCTGACTTTTGTAGCCTCAGTTAAGACTAGACTTAGCATTCGCGTTTACGTAAGTAAAACCTACTTGGTTTAATTATCCCTAAATATTGCCCTACAAAACCCAGAACATTCGCTTTCTCTGGTTTTGCTTTTCCCACTAGGTGGCGCCAGCCTCCATGCTTTAGAAGAGCAGGGCTCTTCCAACTTGGCCCTTTTATGACTTGTGGACTTCAACTCCCAGAATTCCTCAGCCAGGCATGCTGGGAGTTGAAGTCCACAAGTCATAAAAGGGCCAAGTTGGAAGACCCCTTTAGAGGGTTTCTAATTTTTAATTCATAAATATTAAATAAATACCCGCAAAGCACTAGAAGCAGGACAAAGGAGCAATGGATGGAAACTCACCAAGGAGAGAAGCAGCCTAGAACTAAGGAGGAATTTCCTGACAGTGAGAACAATTAGTGGAACAGCTTCCCTCCAGAAGTTGTGGCGGCTCCATCACTGGAGGTTTTTAAGAAGTCACAGAATAACAGAATTGGAGGTCATCTAGTCCAACCCCCTGCTCAAGCAGGAGATCCTATGCCATTCCAGACAAATGGTTGTCCAATCTCTTCTTAAAAAACCTCCAGTGATGGAGCCCCCACAACTTCTGGGGGGAAGCCATTCCAATAATTAATTGTTCTCACCTTTAGGAAATTTCTCCTTAGTTCCAGGTTGGTTCTGTCCTTGATTAATTTCCATCCAGGTGCTTTGGAGAATAGTTGATCCCCTATTGTTCTCTGTGACAGCCCCTCAAATATTGGAAGACTGCTGTCATGTCACTTCTTTTATTTTATTTTATTTTTTTTATCAAAGTAAACATACCCAATTCTTGGGACAGTTCTTCACATATTTTAGCATGCAGGCCCCTAATCTAATCATCTTTGTTGGTCTTTTCTGAACTCTTTCCAGAGTTTCAACATCTTTTTCGTATGGTGATGATGAAAAAGGTTTAAGGCAGGGGTGTCAAACTCGTGACGTTTTGTGACGTATCACAACTTTTTTGCTATTGCTGCGGGCCGGATGCTATGATGCATCCGGCCCGCAGGCCGACAGTTTGACACCCCTGGCTTAAGGCATCTTTCTCTCCCTTTGGGGAGAAAAAGCCTTTGCTGTTGACCATTTTGGGCTCAAGGGGTCCTCAGTGAAGGGGGCCTTTTATGCCCAGCCCTCTCCCTCCGTCTCCAGCCCCCCCCCCCCGCAGCTTCTCCTGTGCTAAAGGAAGGCATCAGGAACTATTTCCTTACAGGGGGGAGGATTTTTTTGGGAAAAGAAGGTGTCAGCCAGAAAGGGTCAGCCATGGGGCAGAAGGGAACAGCCCCCTTGGTTCAAGGGAGAACCGAAGACACCCGCAAGCAAGCTCTCCAAGGCTAGCCGGAGCATTGTCTGCAGGGGAAGAAACAGTCTGGGGGACCCCAGGGGAGAGTTGAGCTCAGTAACACCCCAGCCAGATGCTCAACCCTCCTCGTTGCTGGAGGCAAGCTTGGGAGGCGCAGACCGGATGGCCCAGCCTCGCCTGCTCTCTGCCGAGACCCCCAGCGCTCCTGACCAGGTGGGAGAGCCTAAGTTCCGCAGGGGTCTCCATGGCAATGAAGGCAGAGGTCACAGAGGAGAGAGCGTGACATCGCCCCCCCCCTGCCCCACAAGCACCATCAGCCATGGCCAGGGGGAGAGAGATGGCCCGGAGCAAGCAGGCCGGCCCACAGAAGACCCCAGGTCAACCCTCACGGGGGCGCCATGACCCCTTGGGGAGGTTGGCACCAGCTTGCCCAGCCCCAGTAGCAGGCAGGCTAAGGGCCCAGGACTGGGGGGGGGGCAAAGTCCCAGACATCTGGAGCGGAGGCTGGGACCCTCAGGGGCCCCCTGTGGATTGTCAAGGGCAAGCAGGGCCACTCTGGCTTTGCAACTTCTCCAAAGGAGCGAGAAGGTTTTCTCCCTTGCGCATGTTTCTCGGAACTGAATGTCCCCCATTATTTCCAACCACGTTCCCTCTAGAAACCTGCCCTTGGGCAGCTGAAGAGCCTTGGGGGGAGACAGGGAGAGGGGAGATGGCGCCTCTCTGCATGAGTTTCCAGCAAGATAGCAATAGCCGTAGCACTTGGACTTATATACCACTTCGTAGTGTTTTACGGCCCTCTCTAAGTGGTTTACAGAGTCAGCGTATTTGCCCCCAACAGTCTGGGTCCTCATTTTACCGACCGTGGAAAAGTGGAAGGCTGAGTCAACCTGGAGCCGGTCAAGATCGAACTGCTGGCAGTGGACAGAGTCTGCCTGCGATCCTGCATTCTAAGCACTGCACCACCAGGGCTCAGTATGCCCTCTTGGTGAAGATCCTGCTTCACCCGTGCCCACATCCCTGGAGATCTGGCACACCCGAGCCACAGAAAGCACCATAAAGAATCCAGGTTCCCATGCTCCCCTGCCAAACAGCAGCCCGTCGGGCAGAGAGAGCAGAATGGGGCTCCCTGGGCAAAGATGCTCCTTCTCAGCCTTGCTAGCTCTGCCTTGCTCGGGAGCAGGGCTCTCCAAACGTGGCAACTGTAAGACGAGTGGAGTTCAGCTCCCAGAATTCCCCAGCCAGCATAGTTGGTGGCCATATAATTCCCCACTCCAGTTCTGGGAGAGCCCTGCTGGGAAGGATGGTACCTAGGAAGGCGGAGGGCTGGCATGGATTACAACGAGGCAGCAGTTTCCCAGGGAGGAGGGAGCAGGTGCCAAGGAGGAGGGCAAGACGAGAGGCAGCGCAGTCCGGAGGCGAGGAGGAACTGGCTTAGGATAGCCACTCCCAGCCTAGAATCCCCCAGGGTGTATCTTAGAGCAGTTAAAGCACAAGGCAAACTCTGCCCACGTGGCAGAGTCTGGAGTTCGAATCTCACCAGGCTCAAGGTTGACTCAGCCTTCCATCCTTCCAAGGTCCGTGAAATGAGGACCCAGATTGTTGGAGGCAAGATGCAAATAAAGTTTTGACACTGTAAGCTGCCTATGGGGCGATATATAAGCCTACAATGATATTGCTTTTTAGTCTGGCAAGAGTCTGTTGATTGTGTGCAAGCAAATGAACCGAAGCCTGGATGGGCTGTCCTACGTCCTGGCCCCGGCCCCCTTCCAATCGCTGCCCCCTCTTCCCAGGCAGGCCTGGAAGGAGCCAAGGCAATGGAAGCATCCAAGGCCCCCAAGAACCCCAGCAGCAGCCGAGGCCTCTTCAACACCAACATGGGACCTCTGCAGCGCCAGCTCCGCCTGGGCGAGTACAACCTGCTCAAGTGTGCTGCCATGTTTGAAAGCGATTTCGTCCAGGTGAGAGGGCCGGGGGCAGAAGGCAGAGGCACCCAGGGAGGGGCCCCATCCAGTCCCTCACACACACACACCAGGAAGCAACCGTGTTCAGCAATACAGGCAGTCCTTGACGTAGGAGCGTTGTTTAGCAACTTTTCACGGTTAGGACGGTGCTGAAAAAAGTGACGGTCAGCCAGTCCTGCCACTTACAACTGTTGCAGCCTTCCAATATTTGAGGGGCTGCCACAAAGAGGGGGGGGGGTTGACCTATCCTCCAAAGCACCAGAAGGCAGGACAAGAAGCAACGGATCAGGGAGAGAAGCAACCTGGAACTCAGGAAACATTTCAGTTAATCAGTGGATTGGCTTGCCTTCAGAAGTTGTGGGTGCTCCATCACTGGGCAGCCATTTCTCCAGGATGGTTGAGGGTCTCCTGCTTGAACAAGGGGTTGGACTAGAAGACCACCACGGTCCCTTCCAACTCTGTTATTCTGTTCATTGCAGTGTACCCACACTCAGAATAGAATAGGAGCTGGAAGGGACCCTGGAGGTCTTCTAGTCCAGCCCCCTGCTCAAGGAGGAGGACCTATACCATTTCAGACAAGTGACTGTCTAGTCCAGACATGTCAAACACAAGGCCCGGGGGCCGGATGCGGCCCACAAAGTGGTTTCATGTGGCCCGCGAAGCCATCCTGGAAACAGTGAGGGAACAGCCCCCGGACCAGCTGGGAGCCCATGTACAATTTGGTGGTGGGCATCTATGCTGAAACACATTCAGTCTTAGCTCCATAAGCCCCCCCCCCGCCCCCCGCATGGCCTGAGAGGAACAGTGGGGCTCCTCCAGTGGACCATGCCTTGGCACTTGCCCTGGTCCCACCCTCTTTTGCCAGAGACCCTCAGATCTGGCCCACTCCTGCCCAGGCCCCCACAGGCACCCTTGACAAGAAACGATGTAGAGTTGGCCATGCCCACCCAGTAGGCCACACCTACCTTGGCCACACTCACCCTGAGGGCAACCGCAATGCTGATGTGGACCTCAATGAAATTGAGTTTGACACCCCTGGTCTAGTCACTTCTTAAAAATCTCCAGTGATGGAGCGCCCACAATTTCTGGAGGACTGGTTAATTGTCCTTTCTCCTTAATTCCAGGTTGCTTTTATCTCTGGTCAGTTTCCAAGCATTGTTTCTTGACCTGCCATCAGGTGCTTGACCCCCTCTTCTTTGTGGCAAACCCCTCAAATACTGGAAGGCTGCTATCATGTCTCCCCTATTTCTTCTTTTCTTTAGACTAGCCAAACCCAAGTCCTGCAGTGGCACTTCGTATGTTTTAGTCTCCCCTGATCATCTTAGTTCCTCTTCTCTGAATTCTCACATGAGCACAATTCTGGCACTTGGCAACTGGCGTGGATTTATGACATCCTAGTATCCTGGGATCACATGATCACCACTTGCAATCTTCCCAGCTGGTTTCCAACGAGCAAAGTCAGTGGGGAAGGTGGATTCACTAAACAATTGCATGATTCCCTTGGTTAAAAAAAAGTCACAGAATTGGGTGTGGTCACCTGATGACTCAGTTCACAATTTCACGGCTCAGTGACAGAGGTTCCAGCTGTGGTTATTAGCCAAGGACTACTACTTGCAGAGGAAGCCACAGTTCCCCGGCCCATCAGCCACTCCGAGATCCCATCCCTGTCCTCCCCCCCCCCAGCCAGATATCTTCAGAGAGCAGGGATCCTCCATGTTGTCTCCCAGGTGATCTGTTAGGCTCCCCGACCTGCAGGAAAGGGATCCCAAGGGATTGCCAAGGCAGAGCAGCTCTCCCGAGGACAGCGACAGCCAGGGGCCCAGAGGGATGCCCGAAGGAAAGAGAGGGGAGGGAGGCCGATGATGCCAGGCGTCCTTGGCAAATTGCTTGGCAAGGGTGGGCAGCGAGACGGCTGAGTCCGGCTATGCCAAGGTCGCAACTGGGGTTTACCCGTTGGCAGGGAATGCAGGACAATTCGGGACTGATCCAAGGAGGATTTTTTTTTACACTAGAATAAGTTGGGCTGTGGAACAGATTGCCACTGGATATGAGGCTGGTATCAGCTGGGATGGTTTTCAAGGAGGTTTACTTGCTTCCCGGATGGGAGATTGTCAGAATGCTGTTGGGGAGAGGGGGGCTTGTTTTGTGCTACGTGGAAAGTTTGGAGAGTTTTCAGCTTGACTTCTGTCTCCTTTTAATGCAATGCAGGAGAGGTGGTCCTCGACTTACAGCCACAAATGAGCACGAAACTTCCGGTGGTTGTTCAGCGAGTTTTGCCCCATTTTATAACCATTTTGCCACAGTTGTTAAGCAAAACTACAGTCCTTAAGTGAACCTGGCTTTCTCCATGGACCCTGCTTGTCGGAAGCCGGATGGGAAGGTTACAAATGGCCCTCGCACGGCCGACACCGGGGTGCTGCGACCGTCCTAAACACCCGCCAGTTACCAACTGCCCAAATTCTGATCACGTGACCATGGGGGAGGTGCCGCAATGACTGAACAAACAGTCCTGGGTCACTTTTTTCAGAGCTGGCTGTTGAGTGAGGGGCTGCCTGTGCCATTTCTCAGCCTCGGCAAGGTTGATCCAGGTGGACTCCATCTCCCACTTATGAAGGCAGAACGAGGGCGTGATTCGAACCAGGTGTCATGGTTCCGACTAATGAAACACTTCAAAGAACATCCAGGCATTTTATCCTAAAAAAGTCTATTTATGTGACAAAATGTCGGCACAGGCATGATGAAAGGCAATGCTAAGATCTGAAATCCCCACCCACCGAGCAGTTATTTTTGCTAGCATTTCCACTCCCTATTTTGCTGTCATGATTTACGTTCTCCAATTAGTGTGAAGGGCAAAGGTTCCCTTCCTTTCCCTTTCAAGGGCTTTTCCCCCCTCCCTCATTCTCCTCTGCATTAACTCTAAAAATACCAGACAGTTCTGCATATTTTGTCAAAGCAAGAATATTCAATATTAGCAGCGTTGACACCAGGGTTTGCAGGTCAACAGGCTAGCCAGCTGTGCCCATGTCTTCCAGGTCAGCAAGCAAGGTGGCATCCTCGATGTGCACAACCAGGTGCAGCAGGTGCGTGTCGCCATCGCCGCCACCAGCCCGGGCCTTCCGGTGCCCGATGTGCTCCTGCTGGCCCGGCCAGTCCTCCTCCCTCAACAGCTGCAACCAAACCTGCAGCACAGGTATCGCCCCCGGGCTCGGAACAGGAAGTTCGAGCTCACCAGGTAAGGCTCAGCAGCCATGTCCGCGCCCCCCCCCACGGCCGGGCTGCGTTTTTGGGGTCCCTCCCTTGGCCACACCTTAATTGTACTCTGAAGCAATCCGGATCGGCTTTGCAAAAGCCGGAACTCCTGGACGTTGTTCAGAGGGGTTCGAATGCTGGTGAACTGGCTCCCTGTAGGCGCTGCAGGAGAGCAGAGAGTGGTTGCCCTTTGGAACGGTCACTGGCCAAACGGTTTCTAAGCTGAGGACTAGCTGTGGGGTCCTCTGAGGTTGGTGGCTTTCTTGCAGACATTTCATTACCAAAGTAGGTAACTTCATCAGTGCAAGAAGAGAAGGGGGCTTGGGGGGGAGGAGGAGGAGGAGGACTCTGGGGTCTCTGAGCTTGGCTGTTTTCTTGCAGGCATTTTATGACCCAACTAGCGAACATCATCAGTGCTAGAAGGGAGAGGGGTTTGTTCTCTGTTTATATACAGCGTTGGCGGGGCACCCAGTTGCTTCTTCTCGGTGGCTCCTCCGTCTGAGTTGGTAGTTCCTTGCTTGGGGTAAAAAAAAGAGTAAACACCCCTCCCTTCCAGCACTGATGATGTTTCCTAGTTGGGTCATGAAACGGTTGCAAGAAAACCACCAGCCTCAGAGAGCACCCAGGACCCCACAGTTGCCTCCTCCTCCCTCCCTCCCTCCTCCTGTTTCCACAAAGCCCCCTCCCTTCTAATATTGATGACGTTCCCTAGTTGGATAATGAAATGTCTGCAAGAAAACCACCCAGTTCAGGGAACATCAAGAACCCCACAGTCCTCCTCTTCCTCTCCACAACCCCCCTCCCTTCTAGCACTGATGATGCTCCCTAGTTGGGTCATGAAACGTCTGCAAGAAAACCACCCGGCTCAGAGAGCACCCAGGACCCCAGAGTCCAAACCTGAGCTACGAAGATTCTCTTCTAAGAGGATCACCTGTACAGCAGCATACAAACCCCAGCAAATGAATCAACGAGATAGACAGGAGGGAGGGAGGTGGCCCAGGGCAACAGTCCCCCCCCTCCAGTTGCATGAGCCAGCTGCACGGCCCTCCCCACAGCCTTCCTCCCCCCCCCTTAGGCTCCTTCCGTTGTGCTTCGTCAAGATTACCATCCATGACCAGGAGAAGAAGCAGCTGCGATTCAAGATGGTGACCGGCCGCACCTTCTACCTCCAGCTTTGTCCCCCAGCAGACAACCAGAAGGACAACTTTGACTTGTGGGTCAAGGTGGTCCATCTTCTTCGCCCCCCCTCGGACATTAACCAGGATAAGTGGCGCCAAGACCCATGGAAGTCTGGGGATTTGGCTCCCCAAGCAACGGTCGTGAGTTGGAAAGCTGGTCGGGGGGGGGGGTTGGGGAGATCTGGAGGGCGCCTGCTTGGAGAAGGCGGTTCTTGGGGAGAGGGTTGCCCTTGCCCCCTCCCCCGCATCACTTCTCTTCTGCCCCCACAGAGCTCTGCCACCCAGGCCTCGGAGGAGAGAGAGATCTCCATCGCAGAGGTGCTGAGCACCTTGCAGGAGGAGATCCCGGACAGCCCCAGGAACACCATGGACTTCCTGGACACTCCCAGCATCTCCACAAGCCCCAGCCCAACCTTGGTGGCCATCCAAGAGAGGCTGGAGGGCCCTTTCCTGCTGGAGGCCCAGAGCTCCATGGAGGAGCCCTGGAGGGTCCCCCAGGAGAGGAAGAAGGAGAGCCCGATGGAGCCGCCGCCCCCCAGCAGATACGAGACCCGAGTTGCTCAGAAGGAGAGCCAGGAGGTGGCCCATGGGGCAGGAGGTCAAAGGTACCTCATGGAAGCTGCCAGAGGAGGGGCAAGTGGGGGCGGGAGGGGGTCCTTAGGGCACTCTGAGCTTGGCTGTTTTCCTGCGGACATTTTGTAACCCAGCTAGGTAACAACATCAGACCAGAAAACATCACCTTCAATGGGCATGCAGGGATTAACACCAGACAGAAAACAATACGCCAATCAAGGAACCACCAAGGAAAAAAAACACACCCCCAACACTGGCAGGGCAAGCTACGGTGCATAAACAGGCAGCAAATCACACACTCAATAGCACTGATGATGTTACCTAGTTGGGTAATGAAACGTCTGCAAGGAAACAACCAGAGAGCACCAAGGGCCCCACAGTCCTCCTACTCCTCCTCCCTTTCTCCTCTTCCTTCACTCTGGATACCCCACTCGCTTCTAGCACTGATGAGGTTACTTAGCTGGAGAATTCTGGGCCTTGATGTTGCTGAAGCTGAGTGAGACTGCCTTACACTGTGTGTTTATTCATCACGGCACTGAACCGTCATGGCCGACATGGCGCAGGGGGTCTAAACTTCCTGATCAAAATCGAACCATTTGCTTTGCACTCTGTTTATTCTCATGCATGCTTTGTTTCCCTTGCACCCTGCTCTTCCCCCCTCCGGGAATCCGCTTTCAACTCAGAATTCAAGCCCTCAACCTTCCCTATTTCCGCAAAGCGTTCCACCATCCGTTATGGTGGCGCAGTGGTTAGAAGGCAGCACTGCAGGCTACTTCTGCTGGCTGCCGGCTGCCAGCAGTTTGGCAGTTCGATCCTGACCAGCTGAAGGCTGACTCCGCCTTCCGTCCTTCCGAGGTCTGTAAAAAGAAGACCCAGATTGGGGGGGGGGCAACAGGCTGACTCTGTAAACTGCTCAGAGACGGCTGCCAAGCACTGTGAAGCGGTATATAAGTCTAAGGGCTATTGCTATTATCCTGAGTTTTTTCTAGCTCCACAAATGAACAGCCACCCTTTTTTGCATCTGTGTGTTTCTCAATGACACGATGAAGGGCAAAAGGCTTCGGTGTGCAGCCTCGCTGGATGTCCGGCAGCAGCAAAGGGCCAAGTGGTGGCGTGGGCCAGCACAGGAATGGTCACTCCAGAAGGGCCGGAGTTCTGATTGAAACTCTTCCTCTTGCAGAAAAAGCAAAACAAGAAGCAAGTCGAGCCGATCTCGCCGAAGCCGTTCGTCCAAGAGAGGTAAGCGAGGCCACTGGACTCAGAATCGCCCTTAATGGTAGAATAACAGAGTTGGAAGGGGCCTTGGAGGTCTTCTAGTCCAGCCCTCTGCTCAAAGAGGAGACCCTACTACACCAATCAAGGAACCACCAAGAAGAAGCAACTGGGTACAGGAAAGCCACTGTACATAAAAGAGAACAAACCCCTCTCCCTCCTAGCACTGACGTTGCTTGCTAGTTGGGTCATAAACCATCTGCAAGAAAACAAGCTCAGAGAATGCCAAGGATCCCACAGACCTCCCCCTCCTCCTCCTCCTCTCTGCAATCCCCCCTTCTAGCACTGATGATATTACCTAGCTGGGTCATGAAACGTCTGCAAGAAAACCACCAAGCTCAGAGAGCACCCAGGACCCCAGAGTTGTTGTCCTCCTCTCTCCCCCTCCTCCTTCTCTTTGTTCTTTCTACCATCCCCATTCCCTTCTAGCACAGTCCTCCTCCCCGCAACCCCTCCCCTTCTAGCACTGATGATGTTACCTAGTTGGGTCATGAAAGGTCTGCAACAAAAACACCTCTTTATACACCCCACTCATTTCTAGCACTGAAGATGTTGTCAGGTAATGAAACATCTGCAAGAAAACAACCAAGCTCAGGGAACACAAAGAACCCCACAATCCTCCTCCTCCTCCTCCTCCTCCTCCTCCTCCTCCTCCTCCTCCTCC